>NW_027611916.1:600000-850942 GCF_964261635.1 Lissotriton helveticus
AGTGAGTCAGTTGTTTTCTGGAGGAGGTGAGGAAGTCCGCTATAGTCACTGCCCAGTATTATTTGTTCCGGTAAAGTGGGTACCAAGCCTACGTTCAGAAGGCTTCCCTGGTCTGCATGATGTTGTACCTGCACCCTGGCAGTGGGATATGTCTTGGTGTCGCCGTGTACGCACTGGATGGCGACAGTACCGGTCACGGGTCCTATGCGAGTGGGCAGTTCCTGAGGGCGCAATACGCTTTGCCGGCAACCGGAATCAGCCAGAGCGCTCAATGGTTGACCGTCAATCCTCACTGGACAGTGAAAACGAGGGGGTTCCATCTCCGGGGTGTCACATACCAGATTCCTAACCAGCCCCACCTCCATGGGTTCTTCTCTCTGGGGGCAAACCCTGGCGATGTGACCGTAACCTCCACAATGGTAGCACTGGGGTCCGGGGTTCGGTGGTCGTGGTAGGACAGGGTAAGGGAAAAGGGGAGTTGGTTCTGGTTTTCTAGGTGGCGGAAGTCTTTGGGTTCGGATGTGATTGGGGTGATGACCTCGGGTTGGGTGCTCATCCTTTATCCTTTGTGTCTCCTGGGCACGATTGAAAGCGCTGGCGATTTCCACGGCCGTTTCTAGCGTTAAACGGGCGTGCTGGCGTACCCACTTCTGCGTGGAGGGATGCAAGGAAGCCAAAAATTGCTCCAAATATATTTTGGCCAAAATATCGTCTTTGGAGGAGGTGGCGGGTTTCAGCCAACGATTAGCCAAATCCTGGATACGGAAGGAAAGAGCCCTGGGGTTTTCTTGTGGCCCTTCCTTCACTTGTCTGAGGCGTATCCTATAGGTGTCCTCGTCGATTCCTAGGCGTTCCAGAATGCATGTCTTTATATCAGCATACGGGGTCTGCCCCTGGACGTTGGCCTGCTGGTAGGCTGCCTGTAACTCTCCGGTAAGCAAAGGACCCAAATAATGACCCCAGCGGTCGGCTGGCCAAGCAGCAGCGTGGGCCAAGCGCTCAAAGTTTGTAAAGAAAAAGTCCGGGTCTTCGCCCGGAACATACTTTTGTAGCACTACCGACGGAAGGGAAGTAACGGGCCTCTGTTGTCCCAACACGTCAGTAAGTTTTCCTAGGGCTTGGTCCTGGGCCGTGCCTTGACCCTTCAGGACGTCGTGTAATTGCCCACGGTCCTCTTCGGCAGTTTTTAGGAATTGTTCCATGAGCTTTCCCATCTGCTCCTGGGATTCGGCCAGCTTTTTTACTGCAGCCTCCATGCTTCCGGTGTATCCCACTTCTGACACCACCTGTGGGCTTTGGGTTTGGGCGGACCGGAATAACAGGCGTGGAGGCCGTATGAAGTGAGCTATGTCTTCAGCTCTTTTTATTAACACAAACAGATATAGAGTTCGTAGAGGTAGAGGAAACACAAGATTGAAGAGAGAAGGCTCCGGAGGGCAGTCGTCAGGGAGGAGGGATCCGCGATGAGCAGGTGCGGGGCGTCTTCTTCTTCCAGACTTGGGGATCCGGTGGCCCTCGGAGTTAAAGAGAGACAAAATAGGGCAGTTTAGTCCTCGACGTTGAGTACTGACCAATGACACCAACACCCGGTTTGTGATGGGGTAGAAGAGAGAGTGAGGAGGGGTCGGAAGGGTCGAAGACGGAAGGGAAGTCAAGCGGGAAAGGCAAAGGGTGAAAGCCGTGAGGGGTCCGGTGGAGGTATTCACTATATACAGTGTCTCGGGAAGTGCGCGTATATACAGTGCTCCTAGGAGTGCTATACAGTGAGGGGATTGCTTATATACACTATGATACAAGTCGACCTGCAGTTCAGGAGACAGGGTACTTACATGCCCCGCCGCAACTCTTCTCCGAGTTGCGGCCGCTCTCCAGCCACCTCCACAGGACTCCACCAGTCCTCGCTCCAGATCTCTTCCTCCTCGCCTCCGCTCTTCTCTTCTCCACTCTCTCCGTCCACCGCCTTCAGTTCTTGGTATGCTGTCTCCTGCCACGAGTCCGCCGTCAAGAACCCTGCTCCTTCTCCGCGGCGTCCTTTTCCGTATTCCGGTCCGGGATCGTAGGCGGGACTTCCGAGGTCAGCGACAGGTACTTCCGGGTTGCCGTCACTCGTACTCGATTCCTGCATGGAAAGAGAAAGGGGAATATGCCGGGTTGCCAGGGACGCGGTGGGACCATCATCGGAGCCCAGAGAATCGGTACTGAGCCACCGCCCAATAGAGGTAGGGGAGGGGTCCGTTCCACATCCATACATTACGTACACACAAACTCAGGCGGGGGAGACAGTACATGTATTATTTACAAAAATCCAAGACAAAACATGGAACAGTTATTGGCAAAAATGATCTCTTCCTGTATGCTGCGCATCCTTAGCATCCTAAGCTCTTTTTACCTTTTTCTTCTCTTTTATCGTCGGCTGCCTTCACTGGTGGCTTTGGTTGTACACACTTACGCCTTTGGTAATTGGTCAAGAACTAACCTGGTCGGGCTAATGTTCACGGTGGGCTGAGGCAGCAGTGGGTGTCAGTTGGGGGAACAATGGGGCAGCTTTGAGTTTCATGTCTATGAGGGTGCGAAAAGGAGGTAGTAGACTTTAAACACTGGCAACATTCCTAGTCCTCCAAGCGGACGGTACTTGGGTAAACCTCACCTCGGAATATTCCTTAAACTTTCCCTATTTAGTTAAACGTAGGAATTTATTCATTAGTGCACGTCATTCTTGGTTGTATTATTCGGGGTGCCAAGCGAAGTCATATTTTGTAGTTTCCGCTTCAGGCTGTCCTCCCAAACGCTAAGTTCAGGGAGAGAAATAGTCATTGTTCGCTCGTCGTGTGTAGACACCATAATCGAACCCCTTTTTCCCATCTCTTCGTCCGCTAGATCACCATTTTTTTTTTGTACTTTAATCGACGTTCCGATGTGACCTGCAGAAAGAGGGAAAAAGAAGGGGGGCGGGGGCAGCATTTAAAAACACATTAGCGCACATAAACCCGAAAAGGCTTTTACTTACTACATACTCGGTCTATCTCCACGGGACGCAGTCCCTGCCAACTTGGCGTTTAAGCCCAGGTGGACCGTTTAGTGTGGGAGAGATGATTATCGGAAGCCTGTGGATAGCATAGGTCGCCCAAGTGTGCTATTACGGATCGTGTGCAGGGGGGGGGGGTCAGAACAAAGGGCAGTCGGTGCAAAGTGGGGCACGAGCTCGTGCTCTCCTTTGAGGAAAAGGGATAACCTACAGGGGTACGGGGTCGTTGTCGTTCGTACTAGGGGGTTCAGGTGGCACTCCTTCGGGGCGACTTAGGGGTATTTTAAAACAACTTTCCTGATACAGGTAGCATATAAAGTATAGGCTAAATACCAGGATCTTTAGCGGTTGCTTTAGGCTGTACAAAAATGAAAAACACATACAACAAAAACCTGGACCGTTCATATTTGCAATATTTCTGCGTACCATACTTTTTAACCCTTAACTAATCGAGCTGAGCCATTTCACCTGTATTTTAGTTATATCGGAAATAGTGGTCATTTATTCGAAACTTACCAATCTACGCGTGACAACTACGTTTGCTTTTTCCAAGAATCTTTAATAAGAATGTCGGTGCACAAATACGGGCCTACAACCACGTGGGCCGGCCACGGAGCAGGCTGGAACTGTACATGTGGGGATACTTATTAGTGGAAAACCTAATGGAGTCGGTGGTCGTTGATTTCATAATAAAAAGTGCGACAAGTGCAATAAAATCATATCGAAACTTCAGTGTGAGCGAGTATCATAAGTGTTGAAATTTGAACTTTCAATAATCATGATGCGCCAAAACTTTACAACAATTCATTGTCCGAATGTTCAATCAGTACCTATCTCATGTCAATTCATTGTCCGAACACATAATCAGTACCCATCCCATATCAATTCATTGTGTCTAAAAAAACTGCATACATATCTCATGACACCAAGGCTGAGTGATCGGGGTACAACAAGGAGTTGAAAGTTTCATTTGTACCAGCGCCATTTTGGGAGCAGCCAGGCAGATCCAGGCATAGTCAAAATCTCCACCAACTCGTGGTTGGCCCAGAGCCTCTTTCGGCAGTCCAAAAGTTCCGTTAAAGGGTAACAGAAAGGATCGGCGGTATGAACCATCAGTCAAAGGGGGAGCGAGGTAACAATTTTTTTTCTACCGGGTCATACTGGGTTTTCACCGGAACTGATCCGAACTGTAGTCTGCAGGATTTTAGTCATTCAAACTGAGGCTGGCGCCAGCATGGGAGCGCCGACGTTTTGCGGCTACATTTTCATCGTTCCGTGGGCAATCATGGCAGTCATTCCCCATCGGGGGTGTCCGCAGGGGTCGGGGGCCCCCGTGGCTCTTATAGAATCTTCAAAGTCGAGGAGAACACTTCTGATTGTGGGACTCATTTCTTAATTAACAAGCAACCGGGCCATCCCTTCACGCCGGGCCCGCTCCTGCAGGGTCGACCGCCATTTTACGAGTTCCAGCAGTCACTGCATCACAAGAGTGGACGAACCCTTGTTGGGTGAGTGGGGCGTTGGGGGTGCCGCTGGGGGCCTCCACCTGGGGAGGTGGGAGAGGCTCGTTCGCGCCGCCTCTCCCTCCCAGCGCACCCCACGCCGTTTTTCTTGGCGTTAACATTCATGATGGCCGGACCAGGCGATGAGAGGGGGGGGGTCGGAGGCATAGGCAAGACATCCCCCCCGGTGGCCTGCAAGGCGCCGCTTCAGGGCCGAACGGGGAGCCCATACCAAGCCGGGGCTGGACCAGGAGAAATGAGGGGGGGGGTCGATGGCATGAGCAAGACATCACCCCCCCCGTGTTGTCGCAGCCATTATTGAAGAAAGAAGAGGAGGGGACGCCCGGATCCCGTCGGCCTCGGCTCCTCTTCTGGCCCACCTTATGCGACGACCTCCCCGGCTGACGGCTGGCAGCAGGACCCGCCCTACACGTGCCGAAGATCTCGTCTTCCGGATGGGCGTAGCCGCGGACCTGTTGCACTTCGGGAGTTTCCAGAATGGGGGTAGGTATCTGCTGACTTGTATCTATCTCATGTTACCGTTATTGGGGCGTGGCAGGCGGTGGGACAGACATGTTTGGAGCAGTGAGGGGTGGCGAAGCCTAGTTGCCTCGTGGCCGTCGCGATGTCAAGCTTGGCTTCTCTCACCATTTTCATGTTTCTTATTACGGGCTTATTTCTAACATTTCTTATTTCTAGCAAAATCATGTGTTTTATCGTGAGCTATTTCTAACGTTTTCCTATTTGTAGCGAAATCAAAAACTCATCAGTGGCCTACTGATTTTGCTTTCTTATTTCTTTCTCTTTTTTTTTTCTTTTTCTTCCCTTTCTAGCGTGTTTCATGCTAAAGTTTCTGTTAACAGGATACAGTGATTACTTCGTTATTGTTGCATATGTCCTTTTTATTAGGGGTGCCCTCCGGTCGAGCCAGATGACCTACCTCTAATAAATGGTCCGGGTGGAACTAGTTTACCAATCAGTGGGGAGTAGATAGGCACGAGAGATTACAACGGGGGACAAAGGTCCACATTACCTACCCTTCACTACTTGCAAAGATTAGACAGAATATTTCTTTTCTACGTTATTTGCAAACAGGGAATGCCTCGAACGAACTATTCCTTTAACAATAAAATGTCCAAGTAATCAATCAATCAGTGGGGAGAAAAGATGGGCATGACGGATTACAATAGGGGACACAAATCTGCATTACCTATCCTTCACTATCTGCAAAAATGGGCAGAATATTTCTATTCTTCCCTGTTTGTAGTCAGAGAATATCTCAAAGAGCAATAATCGATAAAAATCGATAACAAACAATCAGTGGGGAGAAAAATAGGCATGACGGATTACAATGGGGGACAAAAGTCTGCATTACCTATCCTTCACTATTTGCAAAGAGAGAGGAACGTTCCTATTCATCGCTGTTTGCAAATAGAAAATGTCTCAAAGAGAACCAATACTTCAAGTACAATCAATCAATCAATCAGATGGATAAAGTCATCCTACCAATCGGACGTAAAGATGTCCTACTTAACCTTACCCGGACCGGACCGTGTGGGCAATTCTTCGCCTTCCCTTTTCCAGCGCCCAATCGTTCTCTTTCTCCATGTTTTTACCGCAGCATTCCTGTGGGATTCCAGTCAGGACAGTAGGTCACTTGAGAGAGGTCCGTTCGGAATTGGTGAAGTTCATTCAATCGGCAGCCGGACGAGGGCCCTCTCAAGGCAGGTATACTCCAATCGTTTAGATGTTCACCCCATCGTCTGGACCTCTCTTACCGGACCCTATGTCGCTGATGGGCCCCGCGTTGGGACGCCAATTGTGGAAAAGTCAGCCCATAACGCACCTGATGCCCAGGCTGCTGGCGCAGGACGCCTCTTAGTTCCCATCTTGAACAATTACCAAATAAAGAGACGGGCGCTGGAAACAGGAAAACAAGAACAGAGTTTTATTTCTCATGAGGAGAGCCTGTCATTTCGGACACTCGCATAGTGTCTTCAGGAGGTGCTCTAAAAAGTTTCTCTGAGGCTTCGTCTTTTATACACATGTTTATGATGCACAAACATTCCTTATTGCAATAAAGACGCTTTGAAGTAGGAAAAAACATGCTTGGAATCCCAGCTTCAGGCCTATTCCCATACCAGTCGCTCAGATGTCATCCTCCCCTCCTGAATGTAACAAGAGATTGTGATCTCTCAGCCGGACATTCCTACAGGACACGAGGGCAGGAGGGGATGATCAGATCAAAGGTTGGGCAGGCGATAAGATCGGGGACTTCGGTTGGTGTATCACGGTTTTGTTATGCTGGGCAGGAAAAAAGGGGGGGTGTACATCCACGAGGCTTGGTCTTAGGACTTGGGACTGGGTCGAAAAGCCAAGTGCAGCTGGGGGGGGGGGCTCGTCAGCTGAGGGGAAGGGTGTTCTTGGGAGGAAATGGGGGGGGTGTGGGTCAAGCAGGAGTGTTACTTCTAGAGCAGGGTCACGCAGAGGGAGAGGGTCTTATGGCCGATGCATGAGCAGTGCGCGCGGGGAGGGGTGCCGGGGGTTTAACAAACGGGCAGAGAGGCCATGGTGCCTAAAATGGCTGTCGTGTATGTGTGTGCATGGGTCTATGCTGGCGGGATAACACAGTCAGTGTTTCGCGATATCCGTTCTACTTACAACAGGGGGTACAGTGAACACAAATGAACGCCGCTTATGTACATATACATTGCCATTTTCAACACCTTGGGGTCCGCGGACCACAGTTTGGCAAACACTGGGCTAGTGCATTGGAAATGCTAAATTAGAGGATAGTGATAAATATATAGATCCATAGGTACATTGAAAGTATATAGATACATAAAGGAAGTAAGTATATTTAGATTAAATATATTGATAGAGGCACAGGATGAGAAATAGGGTAGTGCATTGGATATGCTTTTTCAGGAGAAAAGTAACAGACACACAGATCCAAGTACATGGAAGGTACATAGATGCACAATGGAAGTATGTACATGTAGACCAAAGATGATTTTTATTTATTGATTAACATTTTTATTATTATTATTTTTATTTATTTTTTCTTTTCTCTTAACAACATAATTATTTCACATGTTTTATAAAGTAATACACAAAGATAGGTACATATCTATATTGAAAACAAATGCTTATATACAGAGGGATATGCTGTAAATTTCTGTTTCCATATGGTGCTTATGTGGGGAAGAGCTAAATCTTGAGTAGTTTTCTGAAGATAATGTGGTTGTCGGTGGATCTTATGTTGAGGGGTAAAGAGTTCCATAGTTTGGCTGCTTGAACAGAGAAGGATGTGCCACCCATGGTTTTTTTCTTGTATGGTGGGATTTTGAGGCGAGATGCTCCTTTAGAGCAGAGGTTCCTTTGTTGAATGTGTTTGGTGATTTTATTCCTTGATGAAGAGTGGTCTTATTCCATGTATTGCTTTGTGGGTAATACAAAGCCACTTCAACGTGGATCTTCTGGCAACCGGTAACCAATGCAGGGCTTTCAAGGCAGGGGAGATGTGGTCTCGTGGTTTGATATGCAAGAGTAGTCTGGCAGCCGAGTTTTGAATCCGTTGTAGCCCTTTCTCGGTCGTTAAAGGTGATCCGTGGTAGAGGCTATTGGCATAATCGAGTTTGGATAGATCAAGAGAGATGGTAGCTTGGACCTTAGGTGGAAATCCCAAATGAGGGAAAATTCGTTGCAGCATTTTTATAGTAGCAAAGCTTGATCTTGCTAGTTTATCCACTTGGGCATTCATCGGCAGCTTGAAGTCCATGGTCATTCTGAGGTTTCTTACTTTCTTCAATACTTTAAGCAGTGATCCCAGTTCATTAGGCCATGCAGCAAGCGGGTTGTAATTTTTCCAATCGCCACACGTGAGTATTTCAGTTTTTGAAGCATTCAATTTGAGATGGCTCCAAGTCATCCACTGATCCACGGCTCTGAGACAGCTGAAAATTGGTGATTTTCCAATGTATTTGGGGCGTCCAGTTGAAGGAGTATTTGCGTGTGATCTGCATAGTTGTGCACGTGAGGTGATATTTATTGATCAGTACTGGTAAAGACTTCATGTAGATGTTGAAAAGCATGGGCGAAATGATAGAACCTTGAGGGACCCCTGCTTTTTGGAGTACGGTTTAGAGGAGAAAGGTGGGGTATGGATGACATTAGTTCTGTTTCGAAGGTAGGATACGATCCAGTCTAGAACAGTTCCCTCTATGCGGGCTTCATAAAGTCTTTGTTTCAGAGTGTCATGGTCAACCGTGTCAAAGGCAGCTGAGAGGTCCAAGAGGAGTAGCGCAGTAACCTCATTGCGGTCAACTGTATTCTTTAGGTCATCCCAGATGGCAAGTGAAGCGTAATACTGAGAAAAACTAACCTGGAGAATTGCTGCAAATTAAAGTAAACTAATAAGGAACTACATAACCACAGCTGTGTGACCTGGAAGCCGATTCTTTCTCAATATAGCCCTAGTTTGTGATTACCTTACAGTGCTCACATTATCACCCGCACTAGAAGAGATGGGAGCCTGGGGTGTCTGGTCACAGAAGGTCATTTGCATACAAAGGGGGTGGCAGCCTGTTCACAACGCAAAGCATAACTAGTTTACGTAAAGTTCTTGTACACAGAACAGGGTAAAGTCTTGTGTCTCTTTTTTATTTTCTTTAATATATACTGCACCTCGCTCTCTTCTTCTCTTTCTCTCATTTAAATTGATCATAAATTACTCAAATTCACTATTGCTTTATCAGCACGGCACAAGTCAGGGTAGTCACAGTTTGAAGGGGTTCCCCCACTAATATCTAGAAACAGGACTCAGTTCCACCTAGCTCATTATCCTGCGACTGATAATTGTTACTTTGTGCCCCAGCACTGCAGACACAGGCCTCTGAGTGTTTGTTTGTGTCAGTGGCGCAAGAGAGGAAAAGAGAATTTGAAAAAATTAGCCCTTCTTTTGCTTAATACATTGTAAATGTGAAACACTTTGGGGCTTAGGGGCTGGATAAAGAATAACATCAGGAAACAAACGCAAATTAAAAGTACATTTTATTTATCCGCTGAAAACTGTTTAAGAATGTAATTTCCAAGTTCCACATATCTGCTTAAAAATATTTACACTTTCAGTAATTTCCGAGTTTGGTCACAAACTAATAGTGGGTAAAACACATGATGTGTAAAAACTGAAACCAAAAACCTTATTTTTACGTTATTTTATGTTTCTTGTTTTTAAAACAGGCCGTCAACCTTTCACATGAGAATTATTATAAGGGGCTGACATCACGTCTTGTGATGTCACTACATGTGATGTCACTGTGATTTGCATATGATAATGGGATCCTTCACTATTTTCCTTCCTTGTGCCCTGTTTATTGGCATGACATGGGTATATAGGTATTAAAAATAAACATATCAATTCACAGGTGTTCAGCCCGTTTCTCTGGTGATGTCACATATTGACATGTATTCGGCTGCTTCTTCTATTTTTAGGTGGGTACAAAGAACGTGCTGTTCCCCCTTCTTCCATTTCTCTCTTTTTCTCCCCCTTTTTTTGTCTCTCTCGCTCTCTTTATCTCTCCCCCCTATCTATCTCCCACACACTCCTGTTACCGTTAGCTTCATAAATGTCACTGCCACTTCTGGCATTCGTACAAAAATCCTTTAGAACATTTGAGGACAAGGGACAATCAAGTGTGGAAGACGAGTTGCTGGGAGTGCAACGGATTGTCCTGGCACATATATGCTTTTGATGTGGGATTTCGCTATTTCACCACATTCTTCAAACAGAGTCTACTGCTTACAATGGCTCAATTCTGGTAAAAAGTAGAGTTTGGCAAGATACAAAATTAACAGGAAGAGCCAAGTCGGAGAGGAGCCACGGGTCACACTTAGTTATAAGGCCCGAGGCATGAGCTGATCCATCAACCGATAGCAGTGTGTAAAGGATGCAGCAAACGTTACTTGAAAACATGGTATATGCTATTTTATATCTAAAAATAGGTTATTTCGTGAACACCTGTGCTTTGCTTTAGTTCATTACACATACTGCAGTGGCATTTGTTAATAGTAATATATACATTTTACCAATGAAGCTTCCATCTCCAGAGCCCTTTCAACATGTCCAGTCTGGGTGTGTTTTGTTTGTAGGGTTTATCACTAATCCGACAAGTTAAAAGAAAATATCGTTGATAGTCCCAGTATTGTTCAGTGTTGCTTTTACTGGTAGTGTGATCAAGTGCGATTGAATGTTTTTCTTTGTATCTCTTCTTCACCAACTAAAAATCTAAAATGTTTCTTTTCTTTTAATTCACATTGTGCTCGCCTCCCACAGTGTATCCTAGTGCATCATGCCGCTTTGCTATGTGTATGGAAGTGAACAATCACTGGAAAAAAAACACTTTTATAATTCTGAAAATACTGTTATCTGTTTTTCTTCTCTACTGCTAGTCGGGTCTCCTATCATCTGGTATTTCAATGTCCCACATAATTTGAAATGTATTTTTCCCTAATTCATTCCTCTCACAATAACTGTGTGTTCGCTGATGTCTTTGTAGGTTTTCGAATTGACTAAAACTCTTCACACATTCACTGCATTTAAATGGTTTTTCTCTTGTGAGTTCGCTGATGATACCTTAATGCTGAATAGCCACCAAAACTACTGTCACATTCACTACAATGATAGGGTTTTTCCCCCGTGTGTGTTCGCTGATGACTTTGTAGCTGGGATAATCGACCAAAGCCCTTCCCACATTCATTGCACTTAAATGGCTTTTCCCCTGTGTGTGTTCGCTGATGATTCCTTAATGCTGAATAGCCGCGAAAACTACTGTCACATTCACTACAATGATAGGGTTTTTCCCCTGTGTGTGTTCGCTGATGAATTTTTAGGTCTGATAACTGACTGAAGCTTTTCACACATTCACTGCACTTGAGTGGTTTTTCCCCTGTGTGTGTTTGATTATGTTTTTGAAGGTGTGATAACTGACTAAAGCACTTTGCACATTCACTGCACTTGAATGGTTTTTCCCCTGTGTGTATTCGCTGATGTGTTTGAAGGCTTGATAATTGACTAAAGCTCTTTACACATTCATTGCACTTGAATGGTTTTTCTCCTGTGTGTGTTCGCTGATGACTTTGGAGGTTTGATAACTGACTAAAGCTCTTTACACATTCACTGCACTTGAATGGCTTTTCCCCTGTGTGTGTTCGCTGGTGTCTTTGCAGTTCTGATAACCTACTAAAGCTCTTGACACATTCACTGCACTTGAATGGTTTTTGTCCTGTGTACGTGTGCTGATGAAGCTTGAGTATTGATGTCAAACTAAAGCTCTTGCTGCATGTGTATGATTCTTCTTTCTTGTTTAGTGTCTGTGGGTCGGGTATATATTTGTCTAAATCCCATGACTGCATTTCCTGATGGGCCAACATGGCTGATAAAGCATTTGTGTTTTTCTCACACACTTTATATGTGTGCAGTATTTTGCATGTTTGATTTCTGTTTTAAAAATAAAATGCAATAGCCCCATATATTTGCCACACTCCTAATACGTAGAAGGTGTCTTTGTAGTCGATAGTGCCTTTTGATCGGATTATGGCTATGCACGATTGCGGGAAAAGATGTTTCTTCCTTCAGGCCGGTGCAAATCGGGACAGTCTGTTGTATTTTAGATAGAAGAACTCCTCTTTCCTTTACCCGTCAGTTGTCTGGCTCCGCTCTGTTGTGTTCTTCTCTGGTTACTGTTGTTTTTTCAGAAAGAGTTTACAATTCTCCTAGAGCATGGAATGATGGCTTGTCATCATTTTTAGAAAACAGAGCACTGTGGTAATCACATCATACCGATCCCATGATCAAAGCTGGTGTTGGACACTTGTTTATACAGGAGGCGGTTTCTTATCGTTGTTGCCTTAATTTTCCTAAGGTCATTTCTTCGTTTTGTGGCGTGGAGGTGCACAGCTCAGCCTCTTACAATCACTGAACTGCCTTGATGCTTCATCCGAGATCTGTCCGTTTGTGTGCAGGTTCCTCTGTCGCCGAATGCGCTGATGTTTTCCTGAATACTGTAGCTCATTATTTCTGCTATTATTGAAGATTTACAGAATTAGCTTCGTTATTGATGGTCATTTCATACATTCAAGGCTTGTTTTCTGTTGGATGTAAAGATATTTAAAATTACTAAATTGAAACATAATGGAATGAGAATTCACAACGTTTAACTGGTTGTAAAAGACATTTCGGTGGAGTTTTACCAAATCTCCATGCAATGCAGCGCAACTCCCCCTCCCCCCAGGGAACAGGAGAGCACCATATTTTCAAAGATATGACTCTCTCCTTCCCTTTCCCTTGCACCGGCACTGATTACAGCAGCCCTGCGCCATCCACACACCTTAGCACCAGAGTGCTAGCGTGTGTGTGTGACTCCAGCATAGGTTTTGTACAGGAAAGACACCCTAGACATGAGGGAAAGCTTTTACCACTTTGTATGCGTGTTGCACAGTGCATCACGCATGCAAAGTCAGAAAAGGAAGGAGAAAATAAAGCATTTCTCCTTCCTTGCGCCTAGTTTAAAAGGGTGCAGTTTTCTCACGCTAAACCCAATCTACTGTATTTGGTAAATTGGGTTTAGCGTGAGAAACCTTGGGTGGTTGCAATGGAACGCCCATGCACACCCTTAAAAGGCCCCCATAGTGCAAAGTAATGTGCAGCAGTGCTATGCGATGCTTCACATTACTTTTACATTATTTGCTGGAACGAAAATTAGGAAAAGAAATATTTTGCACTGTTTTGTGCCACTTTTGTGACACAAACACGGCGCAAAATCTTAGTAAATCAACCCCTTCTTCTTTACCACCTTTGAAACTTAGCAAGGAATATTTCATCATACACAGATATTTAACTAAAAGTTCTGTTGATCTGGTGACATCTTATTAATATCTGAAAAGGAGGTTCAAGATAGATGCATATGGTTAAGACATCATTCAAATAACAATAGATTTTAGAAAAAGAGATGGATCAGGCGGGGCTGCGAAATTTCCAGTAACTCTTTGCGAAGTATATAACAAAAGTAACTCCATTCACTCACTTCATCTCGTTTCTTTCCTATTCACTTAAGATCATCTCAAATACCAACTCCTGTCTTTACTCACTTTTCATAAGTCACCTTTGACACTGTCAATAGCTCCCTTGGTTCAAGAATTTCTGGGTTTTTCTAACCTGGAAGATTGGAACATTATTGTGGGTTGAGGGGGTTTCCTATCGCCATAACATCTGTCCATCTCCCTGAAACTAGTGCAGCTTACAGCACCTGGTTCTGACCCTGAAAGACAACTTTCAAAAGCAAGTCTTAAGTTCTTCCTAAAGTAGATGAAGTTCTGGAAGATGCAGCTCCTTTGGGGGCTTTTTGTAAAACAGAACGAGGGGTTCACTGTAGGGCCCGTCCTTCATATTATGTGCGCAGATAAGGCAAACAAACATTGATTCATATAATTTAATATTCAACGATATCAGTAATTTAGTACTTATAGAGAATCCTTCACAACTAACCCTGGGTGAAGTATTACACTACGCTTGTGTAGGTTGCAAAGTTTGCGGTACTTTGACCTACGTGTATTGCATGTAGCACAGTGCAAACACGCATAGCATAGCGTAGCGTTGTGCAGCAGTCATTTTGTGCTTGCTCGTGGTCCTCAACGTCAAGTTGGCGACCGCGAGCGAGCAAAAATTATATCCCGGCAAGACTTTTTCCTTGTTCGCGATCAGCAACTTCAAGTTGCCGATCGCAAGCGTGGAAAATAAACCTCCAGGTGAGATTCTCAATGCGGGGAGGTCAGGTTTCTCATTGCAAGTGGGCGCGTATGCTTGCGACCTCTCACGATGCGAAACTACCAGTTTGCGTTGAGAAAGCTGCTGCTCGAGTAGAAATCTACTTGAGCGCCAGAAAACGACTGCTTGCACTGTGCACGATGCAGTTTGCCTAGCTACACGTAGCTCGCGTAGTGCGAAGTACACTTTGCGTAGCTACGCGTAGTGCTACTACGTGACCTACGCTCAGGGTTAATCACAACCAATAATTTACCTGACACATCCCCGCAACAGATGTGTGTATATTACTCTTTTTCCCCTCTTTTCCACCATTACTTTGCGAAGTACATAACAAAAGTAACTCCATTCACTCACTTTGTCTCGTTTCTTTCCTATTCACTTAAGATCATCTCAAATACCAACTCCTGTCTTTACTCACTTTTCATAAGTCACCTTTGACACTGTCAATAGCTCCCTTGGTTCAAGCATTTCTGGTTTCTTCTAACCTGGAAGATTGGAACATTATTGTGGGTTGAGGGGGGTTTCCTATCGCCATAACATCTGTCCATCTCCCTGAAACTAGTGCAGATTACAGCACCTGGTTCTGGCCCTGAAAGACAACTTTCAAAAGCAAGTCTTAAGTTCTTCCTAAAGTAGATGAAGTTCTGGAAGATGCAGCTCCTTCGGGGGCTTATTGTAAAACAGAACGAGGGGTTCACTGTAGGGCTCCTCCTTTATATTATGTGCGCAGATAAGGCAAACAAATGTTGATTCATATAATTTAATATTCAACGATATCAGTCATTTAGTACTTATAGAGAATCCTTCACAACTAACCCTGGGTGTAGTATTACGCTAAGCTTGTGTAGGTTGAAAAGTTTGCGGTACTTCGACCTACGTGTATTGCATGTAGCACAGTGCAAACACGCATAGCATAGCGTAGCGTAGTGTAGCAGTCATTTTTTGCTCGCTCGCGGTCCTCAACGTCAAGTTGGCGACCGCGAGCGAGCAAAAATTACATCCCGGCAAGACTTTTTCCTTGTTCGAGATCAGCAACTCCAAGTTGCCGATCTCAAACGTGGAAAATAAACCTCCAGGTGAGATTCTCAATGCGGGGAGGTCAGGTTTCTCATTGCAAGTGGGCACGTATGCTCGCGACCTCTCACGATGCGAAACTACCAGTTTGTGTTGAGAAAGCTGCTGTTCGAGTAGAAATCGACTTGAGCGCCAGAAAACGACTGCTTGCACTGTGCACTACGCAGTTCGCCTAGCTACACGTCGCTTGCGTAGTGCGAAGTACACTTTGCGTAGCTACGCGTAGCGCTACTACGCGACCTACGCCCAGGGTTAATCACAACCAATAATTTACCTGACACATCCCCGCAACAGATGTGTGTATATTACTCTTTTTCCCCTCTTTTCCACCATTACATGGTATCTGGCATGATGTTGTTCGTTTGGGGCCCAGGATGCCATTTAGTGACTGAATAGGTATTTGGCAGAGTGGGAGGAGGTGTCAGTTATCCACAGGTGATGCGGCATTTGTACCTTTCCATATTTCTCATATTCAAGTTTACCTTATTTCCTGTCCTTTGGCCCCCCTACTGCCCTCTGGCTGCGCACTCACTGTGTGGGGTTAATCAGAAGTCAGATAACGGGCTGATAGTCACAAGGCCATGGTTCTTACTTTTTCTACAACACTGATTGCAGACATAGGGCCTAGTTTAGAGTTTGTCTAACAGATTATTGCCTCAAAACCAGGGGTGGGTGAAGAATTCCGTTGTGCCGGCGGAGCTCATTTCAAAAAACGCCACGAAGTGATGCACAACTGATTTTTTTTCTCAAGCGGTTCGCCAACTGTAAGGTGGCACGCGCTTGGGAGAAAAAATAACATGCTAGACCTCCTCCTGGCGAGATTTCTCATTGCGGCAGGTCGCGGCAGGTCACGACCACTCGAGTGTAGAAATCTGCCATTCTCATTGATGAAGCTGACACTCAAGTAGAATGTCAATTTGAGTGGCAGGAAGCAGCAGCGCCCTCTGGCCCTCTGGCGTGACGCGTAGTGCCTTTCGTGCTGATTTTATAGTGCGGGACAAACTCCGGGAACTAAAAATCAGTGCGAGCAGCACGACTTAGCAAACTCTGCCACTTGCGGAAGTCCGCAGAGTAGGGCAGACTTTTTCTGGCACTTCATGGAGCTCCCAGGAGTAAAACTCTGCAAACTACACCAAAGCCTAATCAAAATGTGACAGATATCCTGTCTGCCTTATTATAATTGCCACAGGATGTAATGCATTTTTAATGGGTCGGGCAGGACGCCTGTCACATTTGTGATGGAATAAACAATTTGCTGAAAACTAAATTAGTTGGTGTACATTGTGTCCAGTGTGGCTAGCTGGGCTTGAAGGATCTTGTGGTTTGTGGGTCTCTCACTGCTTTGAGGTCACCGCCAGGCAGAACTTCTGTCAGTCGTGCCTTGTGCAGATATTCCTTTCCTTCTTTGACAGATAACTAATTGTGTTTTCTTTAACCCCCCAGTTTTTCTTTTTGTTTTGGGTACATAGTTGTATATTTTGTATATATTGTAATTACTAGTTTCGATTACTGTATATAGTCTGGTCACCTCCCTTTTTTGTGATTCAATACCTTGTCCTTCGTTGAAAATTATATCATTCATTGTTGATAAAAAGATTGTAAAAAACAGGTTAATAAATGGTCTCCTGTTTTGAAGTAGTGTTTGCTTAATTCGTCCCTTAGTACCTTTTGTTCTACTTCTTCATCTATGTGATGCTCCTTGCCTAGGTATGGGAGGGTAATTTGGGCAGAACCCCTGTTCATTGCGTGATATTCCTTTCTAGGCAGGACTTCTGTCAGCTGCGCCCTGCGCAGATCTTCCATCCAGGCAGGACCTCCGTCTGCTGCACCTTGTGAAGATTTTCATTCCAGGCAGGACTTCTGTCAGCTGTGCCTTGTGCAGATCTTCCTTCCAGGCAGGACTTCTGTCAGCTGCACCTTGTATCGATCTTCCTTCCAGGCAGGACTTCTGTCAGCTGTGCCTTGTGCAGATCTTCCTTCCAGGCAGGACTTCTGTCAGCTGCACCTTGTATCGATCTTCCTTCCAGGCAGGACTTCTGTCAGCTGCGTCTTGTGTAGATCTTCCTTCCTGGAAGGACTTCTGTCAGCTTTTCCTTGTGCAGATCTTCATTCCAGGCAGGACTCCTGTAAGCTGCGCCTTGTGCAGATCTTCCTTTCTAGGCAGCGCTTCTGTCAGCTGTGCTTTGTGCAGATTTTCCTTCCAGGGTGGACTTCTGTCAGCTGCACCTTGTGCAGATCTTCCTCCCTGGCAGGGTCTTCTGTCAGCTGTACCTTGTGTAGATCTGCTTTCCAGACAAGGGCTTTTTTCCTCAATGATGAGTTCAAAAGTCGGGAGAGGTAGAACTGGTCTAGGTCACCTTCTTTATTGGAGTTTAACTGGTCAAGCCACAGAGCTCGAGCTCTGAGATGAAGGAGAGTCTGGATGTTCTGAGCTCCGTAGAACATTGGGACAGTCCTAGCACATCTACCACACACTACAAGACTTCAAGAGTCACGCTACAAGTGTGCTCCAAGGTTTTATTAAACCACTGTATATCAACACCTCCTTCGACACCACCACCTTCCCTGAGAGCTGGAAGCACGCCGAACTCAGCGCCCTGCTAAAGAAACCTACAGCGGACCCCACCGAACTCAAGAATTACCGCCCCATCTCGCTCCTCCCGTTCCCGGCCAAAGTCATCGAGAAGACCGTCAACAAACAGCTGGCCGCCTTCCTCGAGACGAATGGATCCCTCGACCCATCACAGTCTGGCTTCCGAGCCAACCACAGCACCGAGACCGCCCTCATCGCTGCCACCGATGACATCCGAGCCCTGATGGACAACGGAGAAACAGCGGCCCTCATCCTCCTAGACCTCTCCGCGGCATTCAACACTGTCTGCCACCGCACCCTAGTGCAGCGCCTCAGCAACGTCGGAATCCAGGAGAAGGCACTGGAATGGATCATCTCCTTCCTCGACGGAAGAACACAGAGAGTCCGTCTACCACCGTACAAGTCAGAGGCCACCGAAGTCATCTGCGGCGTCCCGCAAGGATCCTCGCTGAGCCCCACCCTCTTCAACGTCTACATGAGCCCCCTCGCGGCCATCGCACGCCAACACAACCTCAACATCATCTCCTACGCCGACGACACCCAGCTGATCCTCTCCCTGACCAACGACCCCGCCGCCGCCAGAGCCAACCTTCACGAAGGGATGAAAGACGTAGCCGAGTGGATGACGACCAGCCGCCTGAAACTGAACTCAGACAAGACGGAAGTCCTCATCCTGGGCTCCTCGCCCTCCGCCTGGGACGACTCCTGGTGGCCCCCCGCCCTGGGCAGCGCACCCAAACCGACAGACCACGCACGCAACCTGGGCTTCATCTTGGACTCCTCCCTCACCTTGACCAGACAAGTCAACTCCGTCTCCTCGTCATGCTTCAACATCCTGCGCATGTTACGGAAGATCTTCAGGTGGATCCCCACCGAGACCAGGAAGACGGTCACCCAGGCCCTCGTCACCAGCCGACTGGACTACGGCAACGCCCTCTACGCCGGAACCACCGCCAAGCTCCAGAAGAGACTCCAGCGGATCCAGAACGCCTCAGCCAGACTCATCCTCGACATCCCACGACACAGCCACATCTCCGGACATCTGAGAGACCTGCATTGGCTCCCCGTCAACAAAAGAATCACCTTCCGCCTCCTCACCCACGCACACAAAGCCCTACACGATCAAGGCCCGAGCTACCTCAACAACCGCATCAACTTCTACGCTCCCAAACGTCATCTCCGATCAGCCAGCCACGCCCTCGCTGCCGTCCCCCGCATCCGAAGAACGACAACAGGAGGAAGGTCCTTCTCCTACCTGGCCGCCAAGACCTGGAACTCCCTCCCTCCCGACCTGCGCCTGACCCAAGACCACCTCTCCTTCAGGAAGAAGCTCAAGACCTGGCTATTCGAGCAGTAGCAGCACTCCCCCCCCCCCAAGCGCCTTGAGACCCTCCGGGTAAGTAGTGCGCTCTATAAATGTCTGTGATTGATTGATTGACTGTATCTGAACATCCCCTGGCAAATGCCAACTAGAGAATAAGCATCCTGCCTGCACCAGCAGAAAGCAGAAAGCTTTTCAGCACATTGAGGTATACATGGACTTTCTCTATCTTAACTGAAGATGTTAAGCATTGGTAACATCTATCGCCTTTGGACAAGGTCCACCATTTCAGAATGTTACTCATCCTGTGCAGGCACAAACCCTCAAGTCCGTATTGCATGAAGCTGGGTGGTTCTCACCCAAAAGAGGGCCCTCCACTAATTGCTGACATTTTCTTACAGCCCCTGGACAGCCGTGGCAACACACAGACCAACTACACCCCCTCAGGGATCACCCGTCCATCTGCCAGGATGAAGACTCAGATCTTTCAACCTTCTCTGTTACCGTCTTTGGAACGGCCCGTCTCTGAGATTCATGGAAGCTCCACACTCAGAGTTGCCTTGTAAAACCATCTCATGAGAGTGGAAGAAAAGAACAATAAGTGACACGCACTGCACAGAAGTGTAAATAAATCTACCATTTTAATTCCATGTACCGTTGTCCTACTGCTGATGTTTTGACATGGATGTTTTGCCGTCTATCACAGCAGCTTCTTCGCTTAAAATCTTACTCAACAGTTTGTTTTGCATCATACCTACTTACCTATGTACTGTTTCTGACCTTACAACATCTCTGGCAGACATGTTGTGCTGTCTGTTGCTACATAAATAGGAAGTAGATTGCTACTGCAGGAAGAGTGCAGTGTCCTTTCAGTCAGAGGCACTTGATTGGAATGAAAGGTGCCATGTTTTTTAGAAAAGCTGCAACTATTAGAATAATAACATACCAAAAGCAGCACATACAATGCAATAACACAGACTAGGTACTAGAAAAACGTGACGCAAACAATGCAATAATACAGGCCAGGCACAAAATCTAATGCAAACAATGCAATAACACAAGCCAGGCACTAGACGCAAACAATGCAATAACACAGGTCAGGCAGTAGGATCGATGCAAACAATGCAATAACACTGGCCAACCACTATGAGAATCTGATGCAAACAATGCAATAACACAGGCCAGGCACGAGGAGAATCTAAGGCAAACAATGCAATAACACGGGTCAGGCACCAAGAGAATCTGATGCAAACAATGCAATAACACAAGCCGGGCACTAGAACAATCTGATGCAAACAATGCAATAACACGGGCCAGGCACCAAGAGAATGTGATGCAAACAATGCAATAAACGTGCCAACCACTATGAGAAGCTGATGCAAACAACGCAATAACACAGGCAGGCAATGAAAGAATCAGACGCAAACAATGCAATAACACGGGCCAAGCACCAACAGAATCTGATGAAAACCATGCAATAACACCGGCCAACCACTATGAGAATCTGATGCAAACAATGCAATAACACAGGCCGGCACTAGAAGAATCTGATGCAAACAATGCAATAACACAGGCCAGTCACTGGGAGAATCTGACGCAAACAATGCAATAACACAGGCGAGGCACTAGGAGAATCTGATGCAAACAATGCAATAACACAGGCCAGGCACAGGGGGGCCGATTCACAGAACTAACTTAAGACAAAATCCTAAACTTACTACTGTTGATATTCACAGAAGGCATTTAGTAGTAGTAAAGTTAGGATTTTGTCTTACGTTTGACTTAAGACAAACTTAAGACAGACTTAAGACAGACTTAAGACAAAATCTTAACTTAAGTCTAGGAGGGACCGAGGGGAGATATAACATATAATCCCGGCTTTACCACTTTACCTAAAAATTCTGGAAATAAACACCAAATGTTACTTCTCGACAGGGCCACTAAAGAGGTCCTTATCCTGGGATTGTAATGCCTCACAATCTCCACCACCCTACGTGTGGTTTACTGCACTTGTAAACTGTGCAACCTAGGAGACTCTGTGTTTAACCCTGACCTACCAATTTGTGAAATAGCGCGCTTCAGGAACACTAAGTAAATGTATGCCTCTCCCCCCATTTATGTCCAAGATCAGGGGTATTTACAACCATCCTAAAGTTGTAAGTAAAACTGTGTTTTTCAAAATGGGCCCAGACTGTGGTGATGCGTCTTTAACTAAAGATTAATTCCTGCGGCTACTGGACTGTTGTTGATGCATTGCCAGGAGTGTTCCCGGCAGTTACGTTTCTGGTGCAGTTGGGTGAGTGGTGAATAAATCTTACCCTTAGCCTACGGATGACACAAGAGTTTGATTACCACATAGACATTGCCTCTGAGGGGGTACACAGCACTTACTCTCATGGACTAGTCACCAGAATGTAACGTGGCCAAGTAATAACCTTTGGAAAAAGTAGTTCTGCGTTCATTAGACTTAAACTGTTTAGTAGTAGGCAAATACTACTCTTTCTGTGTCTCTATCCCCTGATCTGACAATGTGTGCACCTCAAAGGAGGCTGGATGGAAGAAATAAACAGCAAAGGCACGTTCCCAGCACAAACCACCAGCATGGATTTCATTCACTCGTTCAGAGCTGCTGAACTGCAGGTCTGCGCACTCTATATCAGCATCTCTAAAGGCAAACACTGTCGAAGCAAAAGGAGGGGGAGAGACCATATGGCCCTCTAGAGCCTAGGCCGCTCACTAGAAAACAACGATGAAGGACAGGACTCCAGTAGGATAAACCGATCCAACTCAAATATGAGGTCAACGTATTATTTATCGCCTTAATAGTGCAAAAGTCACTCTGGAAATAAATCAATACTAGTCGAATAATCAATGTTTGATTTAGAATAGAGGCATTGCTGTGCTGCAATAAAAGAAATCACCAGCAACAATAGCTATTCTCACAACAAAATGTACTTATTTCAAGTTAGGTTGGCATATTTTACAAGAAGGGGATAAAGCGAGAATGGATAGACAACATAATAAAGCTTACTAACTTGGCTTATAAAGGTTACTGGTACTTTTAGAACAACACAAAGGTTAAGGAAAAGCAGAAGTATTAAGGTAGACAGTGTATCCGCAATGGCGTACAATAAACCCTTATTAATAGTGACCACATAACAACCGTCTCCAGGTAGGAGCGCCTAATTACAAAAGACCTGCAAATACGGTGCACGACTACAGCGCATCAAACTGTGACTATGACATTGGTCTATCAAAACATTTGAGTTCTGCGTTTGTTCTTCTCGTTAGGTGTTGATCCTGGAAGATATAGGTCGATGGGTTTCGGGCTCGTGCTTTATGCACGCTTCAGGACTACGTGGAACGAATGTCACCCAAATATCACACCATGTTGAGGAGGCCACTGGGGAAAGAGTGGGTCGCGTAAAATGGAGGGCCACGATAAACGAACTGTTCGAAGAAGCACTGGGGTTACCAGCTTCTCAAAAGGCATGTCCTCTGTTTAGATAGCTGTCCAGAGGGCCAGAGACCTGGGTGGGGCCATCAACGTAAGCAATGGCCCGGAGCCGCCATGGCTAATTTGTAACTTATGGGTCAGTTTGCTTGTGTGGTGGCGGCAAAGATTCGTACTATTCTGATATGGTTGCGTTGGGTTGCGAACACGATCCACAAACTGGCATGTGGACACTCACTTTGGGATCCTTCCTGCCCGCAACTCCTGCCACCCAGCATCAAACAAGCAGGGCTTTTAAACCTGAGATGTGTGCACCCTGCCAGGCTGTTGCGGTTGTGCTGGCATCACCGAGCCGCACTCGATGAGTGCGGGCAATGGAGCAGACCACCCGAGGGCGCGACAAACCTGAGCAATTCTTTTTAAGATTACTGTGAGGGTGTTACCAGTACCTCTGGAATGCAGTATTTTCATGGAAACCTTAAGAAATGGTTAACACTAGCTACAGTATGATTGTGGTTACTAAAAATATAACATCTGATACCACGGTACGTGTTTACACGTTCTCTCTTTTTGAAAATTATACTCGAGTGATCTTATACTCTGTACAGCCCATTCTATAATTTGTGTAGCCTATTTTATATTTTGGTGAATTCTTTCTTTAAACTATTGGCTTTCCTATTCAAAGTGCTGTCTCTCATGGGCAGACGTCACAGCACTGTAAAAATATACAAGTCACTATTCCCTAGTGCACCAACCAGGATTCAAATTAGCGACCCTCCAGTTTGAGACGCAGACATCAGAAACGATAACACTAAGCCCAGTGCCCCAGGCGATCTGAATGGCGTCTGAGTTGAGCCCATTTACGTAAACGCAGGCCATAGGTTGTGTGTCCAGCAGCATCATACATGATCTTAAACTCCCTGACATACCAAGTCGCCTACACTTCTTGATCATAAAAAGCTACTCCAGGGAGTCAAACGCCTTATCGGCATCAGCTGACTTCATGTTTGGGTTTACCTGATGCAGCACTGCAAATACTGCGAATACCGTCCGTAGATGAACCGCTGTGGATTTATGTGGGACAAATCCCAACTGTACAGGGGAGACTATTTTCTCTAGTAGGAAGGATAGCCGAGTCGCATCACCTCAGGCAGGAATTTATTATCACTGTTACGCATTGGCAGTGGGCGATAAGATGTACACTTACAGGGTTTCTTCCAGGCTTAGGGGGCACTGATATGACTGCATCACTTATAGACGCCAGCGACACACCGCCCTTCAATGCCTCAGCATAGACCTCCTGGATTGGCCGCACCTCCACTGCACCCCCGGCCCAGGACAGGCCTCAACTCCTCTGCACCCCCTGAACAGGTCTCACCTCCTCAGCACAGTACAGGCCTCACCTCTGCTGCACCCCCTGGACAGGTGTCAGGGTGCAGGGAAAAGGAATCAAAGCTCTTCTTTGTCTCGCAGTATCTGCCATTGAACCGGCATTGCAAAGATCACCCGCTCGCAAAAGGTCGCAGGTCATTATAGCGCGGAACCGGGCATTCTCCGCTGTACTACCAACAGGGAGAACCACGGTGGAAGTTGCCGGTCTAGTCCTGAGTTCCTGGACAAGGGCGTGAGGTCTAGACCAGCTGTGAAGTGCGCCGGTTGATTTTAGAACCGAGGCACTTCACCAACGGATTTTTTGAGATTAGTCACGTTCTTTCTGTAGTCTAGTTAGATAGAAATAGTGCAGTTTTATGCCAGGCTTAGGCGCTGGTTAGAGTGCGTGGGTGCGTCGGTTAGTTAGTTTGGGAATTTAGAACTAGAGAGAAATACCAATTTAAAGTAAATAGGAACAAAGAAATATAAACAGAAGTATTAATACTTACCCATTGAATACTTCAGTTCCTGATTTCTTCGTTGCTTGGTTGACGCCGGAGACTCCAGAAGGTTTCTAAGGGAGAAGTGAGATGAATTCAGAAGATAAGAAAGTAAGGCAGAGAGTGAATGAACGAATGAGTGAAAAAGAATAAATGAACTCACAGAGTTAAAGGGTGCTAAAATGTTGTTTATAATGCAGGTTACCAAAGAATAAAATACTTATATTGAAGAATAGATGAGGAGCAAAAGCCATAGGCACTCTGGGTAAGGAAATAGAGAGAAAGAGAGTAAGAAAGTGGAGAAGGAATTGAAGGAAATTAGTAATGGTGTGCTTTTCTTTTACAGCGATTTCCACTCATACTTGAAGATAGAGAGGGAGTAAGAAAGGAAAAAAATGGAGTAAGGCAGAAAGGAAGAGTAGAGTGGAAGAGCCAGAAGGTCAGGCAGTCTCTTCTCTGTCCCATTCCCCTTTCCCCTGGCTGGGTCCGCACAGCCATTAGTTAACTCTTCAGTTGGTGGCTGTGGGAAAACCAGTGGTTGAATTTGAAAAATCTCATCATTCTGCTCCTGGGAGTGTCGGCACTGTCAGTAAACACAACCCTTGACAACAGGCCTAACCTCCTATGCACCCCCTGGACAGGCCTCACCTCCTCTGCACATCTTTGGACAGGACTCATCTCCTCTGCACCCCCTTGGACAGGACTCACCTCCTCTGCACCCCTAGACAGGCCTTACCTGCTCTGCACCTCTGGACAGGCCTCGCTTCCGCTGCACCCCTGGACAGGCCTCTCCTCCTGTGCACCCCTGGACAGGCCTTACCTCCTCTGCCCCTCCTCTTGACAGGCCTCTCAGTGAAGTATCTCTTTAAGGACAGAGGAGCCCAGAGTTCATTCTACCCCATACAGCGCCTCTGACTCTGCCCCGAGCCTAGGGGCGCTATGCACAGGCCCCGAAGAGAGACACTGCCCCCCTGAACAGGCCTCTCCTCCTCTGCCCCCTGGACAGGCCTCTTCTCCTCTCCTCCTCTGGACAGGCCTCTCCTCCTCTGCACCCCTGGACAGGCCTCACCTTCTCTGCCCATTGGACAGGCCTCACCTTCTCTGCACCCCTAGACAGGCCTCGCCTCCTCTGCACCCCTGGACAGCATCTCCTCTCCTCCTCTGACCCCTGGATAGGCCTCTCCTCCTCTGACCCCCGGACAGGCCTCACCTCCTCTGCCCCCCTGGATAGGCCTAACCTCCTCTGCACCCCTGGACAATCCTCACCTCCTCTGCACCCCTGGACAGGCCTCACCTCCTCTGCACCCCTGGACAGGCGTCACCTTCTCTGCACCCCTGGACAAACCTCACCTCCTCTGCACCCCTGGACAGGCCTCACCTCCGCTGCACCCCTGGACAGGCCTCTCTTCCTCTGGACAGGCCTTTCCTCTTCTGCACCCCTGGACAGGCCTCTCCTCCTCTGGACAGGCCTCACCTCCTCTGTACCCCTGGACAGGCCTCTCCTCCTTTGCACCCCTGGACAGGCCTCACCTCCTCTGCACCTTCTCTGGGCAGGCCTCTCCTTCTCTCCTCCTCTGGACAGGCATCACCTCCTCTGCACCCCTGGACAGGCCTCTTCTCCTCTCCTCCTCTGGACAGGCCTCTCCTCCTCTGCACCCCTAGACAGGCCTTTCCTCCTCTCCTCCTCTGGACAGGCCTCTCCTCCTCTGCCCCTCCTCTGGGCAGGCCTCTCCTCCTCTGCACCCCTGGACAGGCCTCACCTCCTCTGCACCACTGGACAGGCCTTTCCTCCTCTCCTCCTCTGGACAGGCCTCTCCTCCTCTGCCCCTCCTCTGGGCAGGCCTCACCTCCTCTGCACCCCTGGACAGGCCTCTCCTCCTCTCCTCCTCTGGATAGGCCTCACCTCCTCTGCACCCCTGGACAGGCCTCACCTCCTCTGCACCCCTGGACAGGACTCTCCTCCTCTGCAACCCCGGACAGGCCTCACCTCCTCGGCACCCATGGACAGGCCTCTCTTCCTCTGCCCCTCCTCTGGACAGGCCTCACCTCCTCTCCCCCCTGGACAGCCTCTCCTCCTCTGCCCCTCCTCTGGACAGGCCTCTCCTCCTCTGCACCCCTGGACAGGCCTCTCTCCTCTGCACTCCTGGACAGGCCTCACCTCCTCTGCACCCCTGGACAGTCCTCTCCTCCTCTGCACCCCTGGACAGGCCTCTCTTCCTCTGCACCCCTGGGCAGGCCTATCCTCCTCTGTCCCTCCTCTGGACAAGCCTCTCCTCCTCTGCCCCCCCTCTGGACAGGCCTCTCGGTGAAGGATTCTCATTAAGGACAGAGGAGCCCAGAGTTCATTCCACCCCATCCAGCGCCTCTGACTCTTCCCTGAGCCTCGGGGTGCTATGCACAGGCCCTGAAGAGAGACACTGCTCCCCTGGACAGGCCACACCTCCTCTGCACCCCTGGACAGGCCTCTCCTCCTCTGCACCCGCTTGGACAGGCCTCACCTCCACTGCACCCCCAGCCCAGGACAGGCCTCAAATCCAAGCACTCACCCCCAGTCAACTGATCTGGATTTAATCCATCACCGTTCTTTATCCCACTCTGCCACTCCAGTGCAGACATGGCCATATGCAAATCAGTCTGACCCTGTGCCTCATGGGAACAGTCCAGCCTGAACTGCCAAGCCATGTCTTCCCTGGACCGGAAGCAAGCATCCTAGGACCGGGTTCTGGTTAATCAGCCGTCATCAGCCAAGCTACCTTGAATCCACTGGCAAAGTGAGCACGGGACCCACTTCTGGGCATACCCTGCCAACTTAGGGCCAACAAAGCGATACCAAAGGGGATGATGGACGGAGTGTTGAACATTGCAAGCACTCACCCCAAGTCAACTGATCTGGGTTTAATCCAACATCATTCTTTAGCTCACTCCGCCACCCCAGTTCAGACATGGCCATATGCCCTGAAGGCATGCCAAAGGCAAGTCAGTCTGCGCCCATCCATGCATGGACGATGTCCAGTGACAGGAACCCTGGTCCCTCCACTCTCACTACTACCTACTGCGACCCTCCGTGCCCTCAACCCCAGCCACCCTTCCACAAGTTGGTGCCTCACTGCCCCAAACAACATCGAGGGAGCGTTCTCTTGCGCTTCCTGCAAGTTTTCATGCACTTACCCACACCCAAAACTCACCGCATCCGCACCAGCAGCAACCAACACCCCACTCTCTTGCACACACAGTCTCGCAACTAGTCACACAACACTCCGCACTCAAATGCAAGTTCATCAACATCCACTTACTCACTCACTAAGCCACAGAGATCTGGGACCTACTGCACAACAAAACACTGACCTACTTTTCCTCACGGAAACCTGGCTGAACCCTGCATCAGCACCTGGCATCTCCGCAGCCACCTCCCCCTCCCAGGTGTAAGATCACCAGGCAAGACAGACTTCACAAGCTCAGAGGCGGAATTACCATAATCCACAAGAACTCCATTAGCTGCACCACCTCCAAAGACACAACATCACAGCCAACTTCACCCTAAGCGGCATTTTCATCTGCAGACCACCAGGACGCACACAAACTTCACTGGCTCCATAGCGAACATCATCACACCACTAGCCCTGTACACTAGCAATATCATCCTACTCGGAGACGAGAAGTTCTATCTGGAAGGCTACGACAACTCCAACTAAAAATAAGACTTTGCAAACATGGGTCTAAACCAAAGAGTACAGGGACCAAACAAAGTCGCTGGACACCTCCTGAATCCTATTTTCACCACCTTTAACAACATCAGATTCGAGGAGCCCTCACCAGTCTCCTGGACAGACCAGGCCCTCATCAAGTTCAGCATCCTGGTCCAACACACACACCCCCACCAGACCAGCCTGCAAAAACAAGCAAAGCCTCACTGACAAGGACTGCAACAGTGCTCTCACTTACAATTACTACTCCAGGAAATGATCGGAGTAATCCCTTCTTTCCTGAACTCCCGCGATAAACTGGATTACTCAGTTTTGTTGACGTAGTTTGTTGGCCAACGTTTCTTCAGCTGAGCTCTTTGGTGGTGAATACGCTCACGCTGTGAGTGATCCAGCCTTCACTTGGGACAGTGTGGATGCCCCCTAGTGAGGGCTGAGAGAGGCAGAGAGAGCTGATTCCTTGGCGTTTCAAGCCTCGTCATAGTTTTGGTTCTAACTTGAAGTAAGAGACTAAATGTAACCTAATTTCTTGTGCTACCACTAAAGACCATTTTTAGTCAAAACAATTCCAGGGAAGGCAGCTCCATAGAGACAAACCCATTTGACTGAAGAGTAAAGAACATGATTCATGAATATTATTGTTCAGTTCATATAACTATCTTTCGCAGCCAGATGACTTAACCTGGGGCATTGAAATATTGAAGAAGAAGGAGAGAAATGTTTAATGAAACTCTTTAGGGAATGTATCCTTGTAGCAGTGTCTAGAATCGGGTGTAGCTAAGGTGTTAAAAGGTTAGCATTGAACAAGTGACTTCACCTGATCACCTTTATCTTACAGCCTAATTTTAAGAGAGCCAGTATAGAAGCAGAAACCCTCAAAAAAGCAGAATAGAGAGAGAGAGTTATTCTAAGTTCACCAAACAGGGTAAAAAACCTAATCCTTCAAAAGCGGGGGAAGTTTTATGGGGAACTCAAAACTCAAGTTCCATCTGAATATTATGTGTGTTCTCTTTTTGAAATCTCGCTCCTCGCAGTTCCTATCTCCTAAACCCCTTTCCCTTGCCTGGCCACTCCAATACTCTGCGCTAATACAGCATTCAGAGTTGGTGGTGCCTGGGGGTGGATCTCTCGATCTTACTACAGACCCCGAGGAAGAACTGATTGAGAGAAAGACACCACTGTCCTCCCACTGCTGAAGAAACCCCCTCAACCCCTTTAACGCTCGGCAACCACAGGCCGATCCCCCTGCTACCATTCTCGGTTTACGTCCTGGAGAAAATGGTCAACAGACACTTTGTTGAATACCTCAAGGACCACCAGCTCCTCAAAACCACTCAGTCTGCTTTGAGCCCCAACCACAGCTTGGAAACTGTCCACATCCCTGCCATGGATGACATCCGCATGACGCTGGGCACAAGAGACATGGTGATCTCATTCTCCTAGTCCTCTCTGTAGAGTTTGAGACAGTCTCCCACCCCATCCTTGTCTAACGCCTCCAGATCAGAATCCAACGAGACGCACTCCAATGGATCTGCTTCTTCCTGACTGGAAGAACCAAGTCAGTCATCCTGTCACCGTACACGTTGCATGCCGGTGACTTTGTCTGCTGAGTTCAACGCAGATCTTCCCGGAGCCCGACCCTCTTCAACGCATACATGATCCCTTTAGCTAGAATCACCACTCTCACAACATCAACGTCCTCTCTTATATTGACACACAACTGTCTCTCATGGCCAAGACGCCCAGTACCCGGATGAAGTTTTATTCCTGTTTGACTGGAATTGCCCACTGGATGAAGATCAACTGTCTAAAACACTGACAGACTTAAACCGTGATCTTCGGGAAATGAACGTCAGCGTGGGACTCCACCTGGTGGCTACTAAAGATAGGACGAACATCTACCCTCACCACCCATGCCAAGAATCTCAGGATCGTCATAGACAGCAAACCTTGACCCACCAGGTCAACGCAATCGCCTCCAAATGCTTCAACTCCCTCCACATCCTCTGCAAGACCTTAAAGTGGATCCTCACAGAATGCAGAAAGACCGTCACCCATGCACTCATAACGAGCAGACTAGACTACGGCAACGCCTTCGATGCCGGAATCAACAAAACCCTGCTACACAAACTTCAGACCAACCAGAACACCTCAGCCAGACTCGTCCTCTGAATCATATTCTAGTATGGGCACCCTTAAATTTAGAGATGTACAAATAACAGTTTTGTAAATTGGCCATTGTGACAGAAATTCACAGATGAAAATGTTGTCACAAATGGCATTTTTGTCCTACTCATTTTCAATATTTTGTTATTTCAACAGTCATCTTGAGGGATCTACACATATGACCCCCTTTCTGAATTCTGAGTTGTGTCTACTTTCATAAATCTGCAGCTTTCCTGGATCCCCCCTGGGTTTCACAGTGGATTACACCAAAAACTGGAAGAAAGTTGAGAGCACAAAAAATAGGCAAAATGGGCTAAAACTCTTGTAAAAAAACAGTTTTGTCCCTACAAGCTGGGAAGATGGTGACCTTAGCACAGCAAATGTACAACAATGTCATTTATAGGGAAAAAACTGTTTTCTCTGGAGCACTTTTTCCCTGTTTTTTCAAAAAATGTAAACATTTTGCTATATTTTGCCTATTTTCTGGCTCCCCTCCAGGGGAATCCAAAAACCCTGGGTACCTTTACAATCCCCTGGATGTTAGACATAAGAGGTTGCCAAATTTGCCATCGGTACCTTTTGTGAAAAAAAGTTATGTACCCTAAGCACAAACTACCCAAAATACGTTAAAAGAAAGTGCTCAGCACGTGGGGGAGGGGAGAGAGAAGGGCCAGCATTTAAGGGGTCAATGTGAGCAGTTAACAAACATTTCAGGTAGATTTTTTTTCCAGAGCGAACAATTAGGGGAATTTTTCAGCACAAAACTACTAATCCTAACAAATCTGTGGTATTTGCACATTGGATCTTTCGTTAGTTGAAAGGGTTCTTTAAACATGAAGCTCCTGGTTTGAACGGAGTCAATTACAGGGCAGAAGTTACACAACAAGACAGAGGCAACATTGAGCACAGGGAGGCAGTAACATTTGTTGTACATGCACATGCAGTGTATACCTTTGAGATGTTTTATTCATGAGTAAACTTTGATCCTATAAATGCCGGTACTACGCTTTCCACTCCTACAAAGATGCAGCCGTTCCTACTCAGCCCCAAGCATATCACGACCTGGTGGACCTTTTCACCCGTCCAGTTCACAAGATTGGTTTGTTGGTCACTTACCCCCCACATACCTCAGAATGTCAGTCAGGGTTCCCTAAAGTGGGGTCACCTGATACCGTACTGGCTCTGTACACACAGTATCCTGTATAGGTGGCTCAGACGGTATGTATTGCAGAATAAAGCAGGCAGAGCGGGTCGAGTGGGACCTGTACCACAGACACAGGGTTCCATACAAGCAATCTGTCCACGGACTATAAGCGCCACTACGGGCAAAGTGCCCGTAAAAAGCAACAAAACTGCCTTCTGGATCGCTTGTAACACCAACCAGAGGAGCAGCATTGTGGCAATGAGACGTCCCCTCGGAATGGAGCCACCTTCAGAGGCGTATAACACCTGGGAAAGTATCTACACTGCTTTGCAAGGCACACCCTCATTGGTGGTACTACCTGATGTACTAAGGAAAGTACAAATGAGCACAAGGCTGCACCCTCCCTAGATCTAGGAATGAGATGAGGTATCAACCGTACTACCCATGGCACGCCGTCATTGGTGGTACTACTGGATGTACTAAGGCAAGAACAAACGAGTACAAGGCTGCACCCTCCCTAGATCTAGGAATGAGATATCAATCATACTACCCATGGCACGCCGGCATGGGCGGTACTACCCGATGTACTAAGGAAAGTACAAATGAGTAGAAGGCTGCACCCTCCGTAGATCTAGGAATGAGATGAGGTATCAATCGTACTGCTCATGGCACGCCGTCATGGGCGGTACTACCGGATGTACTAAGGCAAGAACAAACGAGTACAAGGCTGCACCCTCCCTAGATCTATGAATGAGATGAAGTATCAACCGTACTACCCATGGCACGCTGTCATGGGCGGTACTACCGGATGTACTAAGGCAAGAACAAACGAGTACAAGGCTGCACCCTCCCTAGATCTAGGTATGAGATGAAGTATCAACCGTACTACCCATGGCACGCCGTCATGGGCGGTTCTACCCGATGTAGTAAGGCAGAGGTCTTCAAACTGGAGGGCTCGCCCCCCTGGGGGTCCGTGTATGCATTCCCAGGGGGGCGCCAATGTCTCCGTAAAGACTTGTAAATCTTGTAAATAGAGATGGCCTGGTAGCGCGAACTTGTTTATTTGTCCTGTTTCTACGCTATCATTTGCATGCAGCCAAAGGCCATAAAAAAGCATGAGGACTGTGATTACAAGTGTAATGGCGAAGAGGTCCGTTACTAGCATGCCAGGAACAACATTTTTCAGTAGCTAGTTTGATGTGGTGTAACCATGTTAACTGCGTATAAAATAATGCACACACTTTGGATGAAAAACAAATGCTAATTATTCTGTGGGAAAGGATGAAATCTAAGCTGGTTAGTGCAATCACTTCAGCTTGGTGCAGTGGGGAATAGTGACTTTTGTTTTTATAGTGCTACAAGCTACCTGTCCTTGCCAGAAAGTACTGTGAATGTGTCAATGTTGTATAATTTAATTACACACAGCATGAGACAGGCTGCAGCAAAAGATTTAGGCCCAGATTTACAAAGACTTTGTATCAGGTTTGTGTTACTTTTTTTAACAGAAACTTGACGCAAAGTGTGTTGGTATTTACAATCCAGCGTTAATCCCGATTTGGCTTGGATTGTACCTAAACATTATGCAGGTCTGTGCAGCAACGCTCTTGGACCCAGATTTACTCATGCTTTGCAACAGGTTTGCTTTACTTGTGTAATGTAAACCTGATGTAGAGTGTTACACTGGGATTTACTATCCAAAGCAAGTCAGGAATTACATTGGATAGTTTGCATCAAAGGGGTGTTCCATTGTTAGCGCATGGGTGTCTTTACAAAAAAGACACTTGGGCTCATATTCCTTGCTAGCATTAGAGCAAATGGAACCATTGCTGCAGAGGGGACAATGTGAGGGAACAATTTTTTGTGGGAAAGGGATAGAGGGCCTATGTTAAGATTGGAGTGATGGCCAGGCATGGTGGGGAAGGGGTGAAAGAGGCACACAAGACAGACTACTACTACAGGAAAGAAGCTATCATTAGTGAAGCAAGTGGTGTTGCATTGGGGCTGATGAGTGTGTGAAGCTCACAACTGTCCCAATTTTGGGGAGCAGTGTTTGTTGATCATATTCTGTTTTTGGTTCAAGCATTTACTCTCTTATAAGTCTCATATTACTGTACATTAGAAGCTACAGGAAAAGTACCCCTAAAACTGTCTCAAACCTCTGTGCTTATCCCTGTGGTTCCAGCTCCTGCAGTTCTTTTCATAAATTTTTGAAAGGGGGGGGCCCGAGTTCAAAATAGTTTGCTTAGGGGGGCTCAGCGCAGAAAAGTTTGAAGACCTCTGTACTAAGGCAAGAACAGCCCGGATAGAAGAGCCCATCTCAGACCCGAGGTCCCTGGATAGAAGAGCCAAGCTCAGCCCCAGGGCCCCCAGATAGAAGAGCCGGGCTCAGCCCCAGGGGCCCCGGATAGAAGAGCCCAGCTCAGCCCCAGGACCCCTGGATAGAAGAGCCCAGCTCAGCCCCAGGGGCCCCGGGATAGAAAAGCCTAGCTCAGCCCCAGGGGCCCCCCGGATAGAAGAGCCCAGCTCAGCCTCAGGGCCCCCAGATAGAAGAGTCCAGCTCAGCCCCAGGGGCTTCTGAATAGAAGGGCCCAGATCAGCCCCAGGCCCCCCCGGATAGAAAAGCCCAGCTCAGCTCAGCCCCAGGGCCCCCAGATAGAAGAGTCCAGCTCAGCCCCAGGGGCCTCCGGATAGAAGGGCCCAGATCAGCCCCAGGGGCCCCCGGATAGAAGAGGCCAGCTGAGCTCAGCCCTAGGGACCCCCCCGGATAGAAAAGCCCAGCTCAGCCCCCAGATAAAAGAGCTCAGCTCAGCCCCAGGGGCCCCCGGATAGAAGGGCCCTGCTCAGCCCCAGGGGCCCCGGATAGAAGAGCCCAGCTCAGCCCCAGGGGGCCCCCAGATAGAAGAACCGAGCTCAGCCCCAGGGGCCCCCGGATACAAGAGTCCAGCTCAGCCCCAGGGGCCCCGAGATAGAAGAGCTCAGCTCCGCCCCAGGGGCCCCGGATAAAAGAGCGCTCAGCCCCAAGGCCCCCGGATAGAAGAGCCCAGCTCAGCCCCAGGGGCCCCCAGATAGAAGTGCCCAGCTCAGCCCCAGGGGCCTGGGGATAGAAGAGCCAAGCTCAGCCCCAGGGGCCCCTGGATACAAGAGCCCAGCTCAACCCCAGGGGCCCCAGATAGAAGAGCCCAGCTCCACCTCAGGGACCTGGATAGACGAGCCCAGCTCAGCCCCAGGGGCTCCAGATAGAATAGCCCAGCTCATCCCCAGAGGCGACCGGATAGACGAGCCCATCTCAGCCCCAGGGGCCCCCGGATAGAAGAGCCCAGCTCAGCCCCAGGACCCCCAGATAGAAGAGCCCAGCTCAGCCCCAGGGTCCCCGGATAGAAGAGCCCAGCTCAGCCCACCAGGGCCCCTGGATAGAGGAGCCCAGCACAGCCCCAGAGGCCCCCAGATAGATAAGCCAAGCTCAACCCCAGGGGCCCCGGATAGAAGAGCCCACCTCAGCCCCGGGGTCCCCAGATATAAGAGCCGAGCTCAGCCCCAGGGCCCCCAGATAGAAGAGCCCAGCTCAGCCCCTGGGGCCCCCGGATAGAAGAGCCCAGCTCAGCCCCAGGGCCCCTGGATAGAAGAGCCCAGCTCAGCCCCAGGGCCCCCCGGATAGAAGAGCCCAGCTCAGCCCCGAGGCCCTGGATAGAAGAGCCCAGCTCAGCCCCAGGGCCCCCGGATAGAAGAGTCCAGCTCAGCCCCAGGGCCCCCCTGGATAGAAGAGCCCAGCTCAGCCCCAGGGGCCCCCGGATAGAAGAGCCCAGCTCAGCCCCAGGGGCCCCCGGATAAAAGAGCCTAGCTCAGCCCCAGGGGCCTACCGGATAGAAGAGCCCAGCTCAGCCCCAGGCCCCCGGATAGAAGAGCCCAGCTCAGCCCCGGGGCCCCCGGATAGAAGAGCCCAGGTCAGCCCCAGGGGCCCCAGATAGAAGGGCCCAGGTCACCCCCAGGGCCCCCGGATAGAAGAGCCCAGCTCAGCCCAGCTCAGTCCCGTGGCCCCCAGATAGAAGAGCCCAGCTCGGCCCCAGGGGCCCCAGATAGAAGAGCCCAGCTCAGCCCCAGGGGCCCCAGATAGAAGAGCCCAGCACAGCCCCAGGGGCCCCCGGATAGAAGAGCCCAGCTCAGCCCCAGAGGCCCCCCGGATAGAAGAGCCCAGCTCTGCCCCAGGGGCCCCAGATAGAAGAGCCCAGCTCAGCCCCAGAGGCCCCCCGGATAGAAGAGCCCAGCTCAGCCCCAGGGGCCCCCGGATAGAAGAGCCCAGCTCAGCCCCAGGGGCCCCCGGATAGAAGAGCCCAGCTCAGCCCCAGGGGCCCCCGGATAAAAGAGCCCTGCTCAGCCCCAGAGGCCCCCGGGTAGAAGAGCCCAGCTCAGCCCAGGGGTCCCTAGATAGAAGAGCCCAGCTCAGCCCCAGGGGCCCCCGGATAGAAGAGCCCAGCTCAGCCCCAGGGGCCCCGGATAGAAGAGCCCAACTCAGCCCCAGGGGCCCCCGGATAGAAGAGCCCATCTCAGCCCCAGAGGCCCCCCGGATAGAAGAGCCCAGCTCTGCCCCAGGGGCCCAGATAGAAGAGCCCAGCTCAGCCCCCAGAGGCCCCCCGGATAGAAGAGCCCAGCTCAACCCCAGGGGCCCCCGGATAGAAGAGCCCAGCTCAGCCCCAGGGGCCCCCGGATAGAAGAGCCCAGCTCAGCCCCAGGGGCCCCCGGATAAAAGAGCCCTGCTCAGCCCCAGAGGCCCCCGGGTAGAAGAGCCCAGCTCAGCCCAGGGGTCCCTAGATAGAAGAGCCCAGCTCAGCCCCAGGGGCCCCCGGATAGAAGAGCCCAGCTCAGCCCCAGGGGCCCCGGATAGAAGAGCCCAACTCAGCCCGGCTCCTGCAGAGATTCCCTCCAGGATTATTCAGTCTATTTCTACAAACACAGCTGAAAGTGCTGACAATCTCCTACCTGAGCAGAGACCTGTGCAGACATGTCCAGGCTCGCTCCTCCTACTGGGGGGCTGTGGGGAGGAGGGGTCAGATCTGGGGGGTGGTGAGGGGGGGCAGGGGCAGATCTGGGGTCTGAGGGGGGATCTGCAGATGAAGGTAACTGCTCACCAGACAGGGCTCCTTCCTCCTCTGCTCCAGGCTGAACACACAAAGAGAGGTAGGAAGTGATGTCAGCATTTGCTGCTGGTGCTGTCTCTGCCGCCGCTGACCCGGAAGAGGAAACCCTTCTCCTTTCATCCAATGTGCAGCTCAGTGGATTTATCAGCAGGCGAGGAGCTCCCTCTGGTGGCCGCTGACGGAACCGCCGCCTCCAGCAGGGAAACAAGCATTGGCGCCTGTAAAGACACAGACATGGGTGTTATGGGAAACAAGCATTGGCTCCTGTAAACACACAGACATGGGTGTTATGGGAAACAAGCATTGGCTCCTGTAAAGACACAGACATGGATGTTATGGGAAACAAGCATTGGCGCCTGCAAAGACACAGACATGGGTGTTATGGGAAGCAAGCATTGGCACCTGTAAATACACAGACATGGGTGTTATGGGAAACAAGCATTGCCGCCTGTAAACACACAAACATGGGTGTTATTGGAAACAAGCATTGGCGCCGGCAAACACAAAGACATGGGTGTTATGGGAAACAAGCATTGGCGCCTGTAAAGACACAGACATGGGTGTTATGGGAAACAAGCAGTGGCTCCTGTAAAGACACAGACATGGGTGTTATGGGAAACAAGCATTGGCGCCTGTAAAGACACAGACATGGGTGTTATGGGAAACAAGCAGTGGCTCCTGTAAAGACACAGACATGGGTGTTATGGGAAACAAGCATTGGCTCCTATAACCACACAGACATGGGTGTTATGGGAAACAAGCACTGGCGCCTGCGAACACACAGACATGGGTACTATGGGAAACAAGCATTGCCGCCTGTAAACACACAAACATGGGTGTTATGGGAAGCAAGCATTGGCACCTGTAAATACACAGACATGGGTGTTATGGGAAACAAGCATTGCCGCCTGTAAACACACAAACATGGGTGTTATTGGAAACAAGCATTGGCGCCGGCAAACACAAAGACATGGGTGTTATGGGAAACAAGCATTGGCTCCTATAACCACACAGACATGGGTGTTATGGGAAACAAGCACTGGCGCCTGCGAACACACAGACATGGGTACTATGGAAAACAAGCATTGGCGCCTGCAAAGACACAGACATGGGTGTTTGAGTCCATGACAGGGTCTCGTATGAGAAACAAGCATTGGCGCTGGCAAAGACACAGACGTGGGTGCTAAGACACTCACAGTCGGAACACTTCTACTTCCTGGTTTCTTAAGCAAACACCAAGCAGGGTCCATCTTCGACTACTTTTGAGAAATGTCACTCGAGGGGATTTAATTCAGTGTAATCTCACGCATCCTTAGCTCTTTCAAATTTTAGTTTTTGTTTCTGTTTTGTTTCTTGTGCATCGAGGTCTGTGCATGAGACTGGCTTCTCTGAGCCAAAGCAGGGACCAGAGCTGCACACCTGTGTGTGTGTGCGTGTATCTGTGTGTGTGTGTGTGTGTCTGTGTGTGTGTGTGTGTGTGTGTGTGTGTGTCTGTCTGTCTGGGTTTGTGTTACTATACTTGTGGGGACTTGGGTGTGATAACACACTCACGCTGTGGGGACTTGATTGCACTGTGGGGACCTGAACCCAGGTCCCCACAAGGCAATGCCCTTTAAATAACAAAAAATGACGTCAGGAACATCTGTGTCAATTTTTACAACTTTAAAAGCAATTGCCTTGTGGGGACCTGTGTTTCATGAAGTGTGTTTATTTTTTTGCTCGCTCTGCCTCTGTAGAAAGGAGAAGGTACTGCAGGCTTAAACACACTGCATTTAAATACACTTTCTTCACCAGGAACACATGCTAGCAGCAGAAAGCACAGATATTTGAAGGAAAAAGCTGCATAACACAGTGTTAAAAATATTTTTCCTGCAAAGTAACCTTTTCCCTCTTTATTAAAGTAAACCTTTATTTACATGAAGCTTTTGAATTCAGACCATTTGTGTCTAAAATTGTTAGCTGTTTTATAAACAATTCTAAAAGCAATTTGGGTCAGTTTCGAGTTAAGAACCTGTGAAAGTGCCTTGATACCGCTTCAGGATAGTCAGTGCTATATAGATCGACTTACAATATAATACGATCAACACAGAGCTGAAAATTACAAATTACGCAGTTGTAATTAATCTTGTTAAATAGATAAATACGTTATGAATTCAGGGTAGCACATGAATGTAATAATTTGGACAGCTGACGTTGCAGAATAACTACTTTTATCCTGTCTGAACTTTCTTTGATTGTACACAACCAAAATATATAATACAAGCCACTTTTGTTAGTTTAGTAATATTGATTACCTATTTTGGTGAAAAGCCTTTTTACAACAGTAAGTGATTAATAAATATGAAACGTAAAGACTTCACAAATACTTAATTTGATGATAACTACATCCTGTTTAAACTATCTTGAACACACTTGAGGAACTGCTGATGTCGACGAAAAACGGCATACAATGGCCCATTGTTCAGTTTAGACACAATTTATTATAGCAGAGTAATACAGCACATTTTGTAAGTATTAAGTGTTCACATTCGTTATTTACATATATAGTGTAAATAAACATAAGCACGTTGCCATTCTTAAGTGACTTCTGAGTGTGTAGATGCGAGAATTGTTAACTTGATTGGTTTACTGCAAAAAGGTCAAACTTTGCGCAGTGTGCGCGCACACAGGGCTCTCTTTGGAATCCTCTGCTCTGTGTCTCTTTACATTACAGAGTTTGAGAGCAGGCAGCTGAGGTGTGGCTGTGGCAGGAGGAAGCGCTGATCCATAAAAGCGGCCGCTTTGGAGTGCCTTTCGCCTACACACCTCGGATAAAGGATCGCATTAGCATATCTATAGCAGGTGGGCAGACGTCCCATCCCCCAGAGCAGCCCCTGTGCTTTCAGCATTCTCCCCAGAAAAGCTTTAGGAAGCAGTTTTCAGCCTCAGAGTTTCCAGTCGTGGGAAGTAAACGGTGGTAACACAGAGAGGCCTCACAGGTGCGCAGTCACCAAGAAGCCTTAACACTGTTTAGAAATAATATATATTTATAAAAGAACTGAAAAGTTAAGTTAAATTGCTCCTTTATTATTCTCTGCATGAAAGGGTGCTTTTCGTCCTTCGGTTTCCTACTTCGTATTTTTTTTAAATGGACCGAAATATTACTATGAAATTAATACTTTTATTTGGTAAGATAGTTTACCCGACTGCATGTTAGGTTAATCAATTGTGCACTTAGCAATTCAAAGAGGGCACTGAAGGTTGTTAGTAACCCCAGCAGTAGGCAACAGTCTGACATGTGAGCACATTTTAGTTTTTTGTGATCATACACAGGCTCTTTGCATCACATCACATTACCATCAGCCTTGAGTTGAAACAGAATGATGGTACACAATTTAAGAAAATAGCTCTTAAGTGACCATCGTTCTAGGGGTCGAGCCAGGATTTCACACAAATGCCCTCATTAACGACTTATTTTATAATCTTCCATAATATAAATGTACAGCAATTCCGTCTCTGTGTAAACTCTATTTTTTATTTATTTTACTTCTCAGAATGATCAACAGACGCAATCCAGCTGCATGAGGTGTTTATATACTCTATAATCGCACCATCTGACACAGTAGTGTAACCTGAAAGATGGCTCCACTGTCTGTCTGTATGCCTTGAATTTACAGTTTATCTGAGCCCTGCAGTTGTAAGCAGAGGCTGTGTGATGTACGTTATCGAAGAGAAAAGTATTGCAAGTGCAGAGTGTAAGAACTGTATTTGAAGGGATAGCTCTACTGTAATTTATCTGGATTTTGCACCTTTAGGATCCTTCATGTGTCACTGATTATTGTAATCAGTACACTAGGCTTAGACCACGGGTACTCACAAACATTTTCCCAGGGCCTGCAAAGTTTGGTCGTTTGTGTGACCGAGGGCCGCAATGATGCCAGCAAGGGGGGGGGGGGTAAAGTCAGTGTAGGGGAAGCAAAGCATGTATAATCAGTGGCTGAACAAAACTGCTCAATGTGAAACCGGAATACCTAGAATGAATCCTGACTTCTCCACTTGACCAAATTGTGTGACCCTGGGCAATTGTTTTTTTTTTATTTCCCTCCTTTTTCTTTATCATCATATAAGAGGAACTTGAAATACATGACCTAAGGATGCATGATATTCAAAACCATCTCCTGTGCTTGGATGTAGTCACTAATGGCAATGAAATACTTCTGAATGCACTGCTATACTTTGATTTACTAAGGTGAAATAGTTCTACAGGTCAATTAAATACACTTTTCGAATTTTTAAAAGACTATCGTATTTTGAAACATTTGCGGTCTTTAAAAATGAAGGTGTTCCTAAAGTTAAGGGCCTTGTTACTGCCTTTCCCTAACTGCAGGTAACCTTTAAATGCGTTCTTGCTATATATTTAACATTTTTCTTCATGTTAGTGCTGAGTCGAGTAAACAGCAGTCGAGTGATGCTGCCCAGGAGCACCAGGAGGCGCATAAAGGCTGCTCGGGATCCTGTGACTCCTGCGGCACGAGATGCTCGCTGGCCAAGGGTGGGCCCATATACGCCTGTCGAAGTCCGGAGGAGGCTGGGCTGGGACACCCCTCTAACCCCAGTAGTACAGGTCGTCTGGAGCCTGCATCAAGCTGGGTATGAAAGATCCAACCCTGAATTCTTGTCTAACTATCTCTATTATTGACTCATTTTTGCCAAAGCTACTAATGCCATATCTAAAGAGATAGCCCTTACGGAGCGCAGACTCTCTCTGGGGGACGGTGCCCACGGCTCCAATGATGGGCTTACAGTACTCTTTACCAGTACACCTGCTTCCTCAGAACTCAGTATAGAGCCCAAGTCACGGCTTAACATTCAGGGGGCTGACGAACATTGTGACCTCCCATCAAATATCACTGCACCTGTTATTGACATTCCTCCCTCCCGCACTCACTAACCTCACTGTCCCCAAGCCCCCTCCCTTTCTGACTACGAACGGTAAGAGGAAGAAAGGTCCCACTAAAGAATCTCCCTCAACCCGAGCAAAGAAACTCAGGAAATCATCTCCTCAACAACCAAGATCTAAGACCGGTTCTGATGTTTATGAACTCCCACGGTCGCTGGTCCCATTGGAAGACTCTCTCTATTAATTAGCCTGATATTATCATAATTGGATAATATTGAACAAAAAATGGAGGAGTTACTAGGCCCCAGTAAAGTTCCAACACAGCCACCCCTTACACAATAACAACTATTACACCCTATGCACACAACAAATAATCCTGTTTGTACCCTTTGTTCTCAGTCAGGATGATCATTAATTGTGGCCAATCAAGGGTGTGTCCCGCAAGTAGGGACACTACAAAGAGGGGGCATTCAGTTATTGTCAAGTGAACCTATCAACACTCCCTTCCCACTATCTGTAACACCCACCTCTCAGAAACCTGTGATCAGATTGGTTATCCCTAACCCTCCTGAGGGCTCTGGAAAAACCATTCAAAGATATGTCAAGTAGCCATCATTTGATCTCACGCAGAAATATTCTAAACCTCAATACCTTGATCTCCCACCCACAGCCCGCCCATCTATATTAGTTTTATTGAATGTTCCTGCTCTTAATTTCTCACAAAGTGAATCTATCAACCAGCTCATGGCCGAAGCACGCCACTGGTTAAACATTCACATGAGGCCAGGACCTCTGATATGGAACCATCTCTTAATGGCGTGAAGAACCTCTTGGGTGGGCCCTTCTCCAAAATCTTATGAAGGCGATTGTGTTGTTTTAAACTTTGACAGCCCCCATTTGGTAAGAGATTTACTCTCACAACCCATAGCTGATCCGAACCTATTTACTATGATCGTCTCCTCACCTCTGGATTTCTTGTATAAACTACAAACCCTGCATCTGGGAGGGGTCCAGCATACAGTTTCAGATCGCCATCCACATGTGAACAGGATTCCAATGATTAATCCTGTACATTATTCCACCTCCAATAGATTTGCCCCTTTATCAGGTCTAGATTCTTCTGATTGACATACGGGTGAAAACCAGTTGTCTAACAGAATACAGTTTGAAGGGGTGAAGCAAATGGATGTTTGCCAGCTCTTACCGCGGGAAAGGAACATCAGAGTTGTGCTGTCTCACACATATCAGCTCCCGACCAATGCACTAATTTATCTCTTATTAGGGACACACAGACCTAACATACTCTTTTGCATCCTGGAACATAGCTGGATACAGCAGCAAGCGTAACAATGAGGAATGGCTTTCTGTTTTGTCCAATTACCAGATTATCCTTATCCAAGAAACCTGGGAGACAGACCCAATATACATCGATGGATATAGGTCTTTTCAAACTTTGGTCTTACCATCTACAGGGATTAGGCCCAGGGGTGTCTTATTAACACTGATTTCCAACGTGGTGGCACTTAAAGTCCGGACATATATAAATAATTCTCCAAATTTTCATTTTCTGGTTATTAAAGGCACTGACACCTGGGATCTATTATTGGTAAACTATTATAATAACAACTTTTTGGACCCAGTAGTGGTACCCCAATCTCTGGATACTTTGTTAGAGGATTTAGTGGAGTCTCATCTCAAACCCCTATATGTAATTTGGTTGAGAGATTTTAATTTGAAACCTTGCTCTCGAAATTCTACAGAGCTATGCGGAATTTTGGATCACAAAAATGTCTGTATCCCCTATTTTCATCACGACACTCAGGGGAACGTCCTCAATACCATACTAGTGAAATGGTAACTTTTGATCCATAACGCTATAGATACACACACGGGGACTTTCTTTCCAACTTTTCGTAGAGGTGAATATATATCTACTCTAGATTATATCATCTAATCTGAGATCCTAAATTCAAGGCTTTCAAAACCAAAAACTAACTTCACTGAATTTAGTGATCATACCACACTGTCCAGTGGTCTGTTATGGCTGGTGCCTTAGTCCCAAAATGGCCCCAAATTTTCCAAACCAATTATAAGTAGATCCAATGGCATCACTTTGAAATGGGAGAAGGTCGATGTGGTCACTCTTTTCATTATTTTTGTTTTGGCTAACCCGGAGGGCATAAAAATCTGTCAGGATCCATCACTTGACCAGATCTGTATAGCTGAGGCGTTTAACAAGTTACTAATGTATCTAAAATCATTTGATATGCCCGCCCTCTACTAGAGATTCCATATCTCATCGATAGTTTGTTAAGAATTGCACGATTGCTTCCTCAAATCTGCACTAGGCACTCAAGTCATCACCTAGGAATGCAGATCAGATTCACGTGCGGAGGAAAACCTATAAGCTATCCACGACAAACAGGCTGAGTCAGCTGAAACTAGAGCAATGGGACAATCTAAAGAAATCTTCTTCCCTTCGAGTTAGCACGGCCTTTTGATAAGTTATCAATACTCCCTTCCTGAATGACAATAATGGTCCATCCTTAGATACCAATATTGAAGAAGATTCTTGGGCAAAACGCTTTCAGGGTATTTTTCAGGGGATAGAGGAATCTACAGGCGCAAATGTTAGCCTTACTATTGATTCCCCTATGCGCCTCTTATTTGACATTGATTAAATCAAACTTGCCCTGACCCAATCTCCTTCTGGCAAAACACAGGGGCCCGGTGGGGTACCTATACATGTTTTTCTAGCCAATATCCCTTTTTGGTCTCCTCTATTAACTGTGGCTTTTAACACCATAGCTGAGAGTGGTCCTCCCCCTGTCCTGGAAAATATCAGTAATCATCCCGATACACAAAAAAGGGGATGCTTCGGTCACTGCAAGTATCGTCACATTTATTTGCTCAAAAGCTCAGCCAAACTAATGGGCCAGTTATTTTTAAATAAACTAGAAATATGGGCAGAGGCAAGGGACATCCTCACAGAAGTTCAGTATGGGTTTAGGCAGGGTAGGGGAACATTGGACCAATATCTCAACTTGACTCATAATTGGTAAATACACGAGAGCAAAAAATGCCCAAATTTATCTGGCATTCATGGATTTATGTAAGGCCTTTGACTGTGTGGTTCACAGCAAGCTATGGGAAATGTTAAAGAAGATGGGTGTGGAGGAAGCTAATATTAACTTTATTAGGGGGCTATATCTGGATGCTACCGCTGTGGTACGATACAGGAAAACGGTGAATGCACCAAACCGTTTAAAATTGAAAGGGGTGTCAGGCAAGGCTGTATCCTGGCCCCCTTCTGTTTGCTCTCTATAAAAATAAACAAAATGACGTCCTGATCAAGAGTGCGAAAGATACCCCGCTAGTTCCATCTTCTGCTCTTCCTATCCTCTACGCAGACGATGCTGTCCTGCTGGCAAGGACACGCATGGCATTACAAAAACTAATCACACACTAAACAGATTTTATGCATAACCTAGATCTGCACGTTAATAAAACTAAATCCTACGTCATGGCAATAGGCAGTGACAAAAAGAAGAAAATGAGATATAAATTAGATGGGGAAATAATAAAGCAGGAACATTGTTTTAATTATTTAGAGGTTGTTTTTGATAATAAAAAAAACATTTGGAAGGAGATGATGCAAAATCAAGTTAATTTAATGATTCAAAGTATCGAAGCCTTATTTGATTTTCCCAAAAACTAGGCCATAAGCCGATACTTGAAATGTCTACTATCTATATGGCAAAACACTCCCAATGGCCACCTTCGGAGCAGCAATATGGGGTATCACTGATGTAATACCACTCCAAGTACAAGAAGATAAATTCATAAAACGACTGTTGTCAATTTCACAATCAAGCAATATTGTTATAACCCATAAAGAAGCTGGTATGCCTTTTATGACAGATGCCATAATATTAGCACCACTTTCTCTCTATCAGTTTGGAAAAGGGAAACTGTGGGTTTTAACCAAAAATTCTTCAAAGATGTCCTGAATTTGGACTATGCCACCAGAATCCCCTGGATATCATATGTCAGAAAAACCCTTATTTCTTTGGGTCTTGGGTTTTTGTATGATACCTACATCTTTGGAAACATTTCCCCAAATCAATACTAAAGGTGATTTTTCTAAATCAAGTCACACAGGATAGGTGGAATACCCACAAAGGGAAACAAACCGTAAAGTTGTATGCATCTATACCGCAGATATTAAATCATTCGCACTCATACCTACGGATAGTTCAGAATAACTAGCATTGATTCATTCTGACTAGATTCAGACTGAACCTTATTCCGTTAATGCTTGGTTATCCAAATAATCAATTTGTTCTTAAGAACTTACTGCCTTGTCCTTGTGACAAAAAGACAGCCCAATCGACTTTACGCCTCCTTTCTGCCCATTATATCTAAAAGAGAGGAAGGTTTTTATTGTCATGCTTTTAAGAAAACTATCAATGTGAACTGTAGCCTCAGCTCTCTTTTTATTTTACTCATTAGATACCCCATTGGTCTGTTTTGCACTAGCCTCCTTTTTACTAGCTGCTTTAAGAACTCGCAAGGCCTTTAGCACTATTCTTATAGCACCATAAGATTATTTCTCTTACCATCATATTCGGCCTTTTTATATCTTCTGAATGTACTTTTAGATCTAACCCATTTTATGCGAAGGATATTATTGTGGGCTCAGTATTGTTTTTAAATTTCGAATTTATTGCATATCTAATTTTAATGTATTCTATGATGTCTTTTTATATGTGAACTTTCACGCATTTTAATGAAGTGCGAAATAAAGTCGAATGGTGAGGAGTATCACTGGCTTAGACTACAGAAACATTACTCAAAGAGCACTCTTAGTGAACTCTTCTATGGCAACAGATGTTTGAATGTTTTTCATTAAGATTTTAATACATTAACAACTTAAACAACTAGGCAGCACTAAGTATTCTCAGTATTTCAATCATGAATTATTTGTGACAGATGCAATGTAAAATAATATGAAAGTAATCAGATCTAAGGACTACAGAGTTGGGGGACACACGACAAACTGATGGCAAGTAAGAGTTTACACAGACATTACATCATGAGGGTGGCTCCACCATCGGCCCCACGTTTCAGTGGTGCGCTTTGGGGTTTGTAAACCAGTTCCTCTGATTTTGCAGACAAATCCATGTCTCTGGTCCATTTACACAGTTCAGAGGCCTCTACACATCATCAGTGATGGGCCACATCTCTCTTGGTGACCTGCAGGTCAATTGCAAAAAAGGCATGGATATGGTGAGGACCGCCACCTGGGCCCAGATTTGCTAACATTTGATGCAATGCAATGGAGAAAGACAACTTGCTGTGCTGCGTCAAATGGAGAGAGCAGGAATGCGAATCAACAAAAAGAGAGGTAGGGTAGACGGGGCACTCTCACTCCCCACTCTGACTAGAAAAATAACAACAAAAGAGTGCTACTTGATGAAAAACAAAAAGGTAGCTGAGCACAAGAAATCAACAACACCAATTAGGTGTGTTTAGAAAGCCCTCACTCACCGACCTAGTCGGTGACATGCTTCATCATCGGGCCCCACTGGGTGTGACCGAATGTCACCCCAGTGTGCTTCAACGCCAGATTTACTGCGGAGCGGGTAATGTGAAGGTGTGAAGGCTAGGTAATAGATTTACGTGGATAGAGTGATGTGGTGACTTAAAAATGGCTTGTGTGTATCAAAAACTGATTTAATGGTTGATCACCAAGGGCATATTAAAAAATGTGTTGGTAAACAAGGTCAACAAAATTGGATGGCCTGTTTCCAATAACATTACGTGAGCGGTCAACATGTTTCTGCCAATGTTGGTGTAGTTAACCTGGCATTCGTCAGGACCTAGAGTGATTAAACCCCGGCGGTATGGGCACGCTAAGGCCCACCCTACCAAGGGACGTGAAAGTAAAAATATCTGTCGAAGTGCACTGAAAAGGTGGCTTCACCGATCAAAAAACGGGAGGCACAACCCTTCTGGTCTCAGAATAAGAGACTCAAAAATTAGATGCACCTGTGAAGATAAAAGGGTACAGACAGACATGAACAGACAAATACACAATTAGTTATTGTTCTGCAGGCCGATGGACACACAGTGGTGACTTGTGCTCATTTGTACAGGCAAGTGCACAACACACGACTAATTCGCGGAGGTGTGTGGTTCTGCCTGTGGTTATATCTTATCATACTACATGATAGCATTATTAGTGTAATATCATTATCACGTAGTGCTGGTGTTAGATGGGCGAACAGAATTATAGTCCACCCGTGAGCATGTGTCATTTCATGCGGCGCGTAGAAACTGCGTGGTATAGTGGGGGATGGGCGTTACAATGAGGATCCCAATCTATAACGCGTTCTTTGGTAAGAACTATACGATCAATGGGCCAAAGGCCAGTGACCAATATCCCCAGGAAAACGAAATGCTCGTTTAATGGTTCTCACTTGGAAGGAGAGAAAATATCACCCCATAGACTGTGGGAGGGGGGTGACGGCGTATTTGGCACATCCTGTAAAATGTAGAAAGACAAACAAACACGAGACGAACTTAATAAGGAAGCCTCGAAGGTACTTAGCTCAAGACGAAGACAGAAGAAGAGGAGGGCCGAAAACACACTCACGCCCACGACGCCAGGCACCCGTGTGTAAACCTGGCCAGCCCTCAAGACCGCGTCTCGACGATCAAGAGCCGGTATGGTTAAGTTGTATATGAAGCCGGGGCTTGGTCACCAGCGCGCGCTCTTCCGGGAATGGGTGTGGCCAAAGGCGCGTATTACGTGCAGTCGACCAATGAGGGAAAGCGGTCGACGTAAACTCCCAGTCATAGACATAAAGAGACTGGTGCGTCTCAACTTCTATCGTATTGTCTGAAATAGCAACCAGAACAGAAGAGATGGTTTATATACGAAAAAACAACAAGAGAAAGTATACAGTTGGAATAGGATTCTCTTGTAGACAGTAAACTCGGGCCATGCCTCATTTAATACAACAACTACAGGACCTATCGCGGTTGTTGTGAATTTGGGAAGGGAGTGTTCCCATAATCATTTTTGTTGATTCGTAATTTGCAGCGCACAGCTGTGAGAGCTTTTCACATCCAGGGCTCAGGACCGTGTCCTGATTTCCCTTCTTTAGCACATCCCCTGTAACCATGGCAAACTTGGGACTTACTTACTCAGAAGCCGAAATTGAAGCAATCATGGCCGATTCCACCCTCTTCGCAGACCCGGCAATCTCGCAGGCCATAGCACACACCTCTGACTGGGAGAAGTTGACCGAACAAAAACGGGACCGAATCAGAACTATATTACACGGGACCATCATGAAACAATATTTGTCATCAGACTCTGCACCGAAAGGCCTCTTGGTGACCAACGCACCGCGTATCTTTCTTAATGATGCCACGTTTCGTAGAGAATGGGCCATGATCGCATGGCATTGCACGCGACATTGGCTCGTTCTTATAATAAAACCTGCTTTACGTCTCTCAGAGGCTCTACTAATAGAGATCCAAGAAACTGAATCGCAATTTAGATCGACAGTGACCGGTTATTAGAAGAAACTCGATGAGATTAATCGGGAGCTCAATGAGTACAAAGAAAATCTGTTGTAGGCTAAAATAACAAAATTTCAAAAGGATTTAAAAAAGTTTGAATTTAACAAAACTTATCCTTATGCTGACCCAAACTACACGGTCCTAACTAAAAGTAATAACGATTCAGACCTCGCAGATGACAACTCCTCCAACAGTAGCGGATCCAGTACAGGTTCCAACAGACAAGGAAGGAGACTAGGGAACAGAGGGAACCAGCAATTTTTCAACCATGCACCTAATTGGCCAGCAGTACAACCTGCCGGTTATGGACCCCCACCTTTCCCCTTTCCCCATCCCCAATTCCCCATGATGGGTTGGAATCCAGGCTGGCACCAACCACCACCCCCTCAGAATCAATACCAGCAGCCTTTTTTAGAGAGGGGTTGGAGAAGGAGAGGCAAAAGCAGACGAACAACCAACCAAGCATCCTGGCAGACAGACGACCCAGTTGGCAACCACACCAGGAGCAAGACACCACAAGCAGGAACGAGCAACCAACAAGTCTAATCACCAACCTTTCGGATCTGCAACTGACAAGCACTGAACAACAAGTCCTTGAGAAAGGACTGGGCTTCGTGCCATCAGCCCGCCCAGACAAATTTAAGCTCCATTGCGAACTAACTGACTTTTTTCGGAAATTGAAATTAAAGGCCTTCTTCGAAGGAAAGGAAGACCCCAATGCAGACCTACGCAAGGGCGATACGGGTCTCAGACTGAAATCTACATTCACACCGCCCCCCCATACAGTACCAGCAGCTATCACAGCATTTGAACAAGCAGTGTTCCTTGATTTGGAAACCTATCAAAATCCTGAGGTATATGGGAATTTCAAGGCTGAGGAGTATCAAGCACTTGAGACACTGAAGAACAACACTAAAATGACCATAAAACCCGCCGATAAGAGCGGGGGAATCGTCATCCAGAATACCGTTGACTACGAGAAAGTATGTGAAGGTTTGCTTAATGATACCAACAATTACGTTCCTCTCACTCATGACCCTTCGGCTGATCTCCAAAATCGAATCACCACCATGGTCAAGGAAGCTGAACAGAATGGATATCTGTCAAAAAATGAGGCTGATTTCTTGTCCACTAGTAAAAGTATAGTCCCTTACTTTTATACACTTCCTAAGACTCATAAAAACAAACTGCCACCTCCGGGTAGGCCTATAGTATCAGGAATTGGGTCTCTATTAGAACCCTTGTCCACCTTTTGTGATCAGTTTTTGAAACCCATCGTTCAAAACACACCCACATATTTGAAGGACACTAAGAGCTTACTCCACCAATTACAGTCTATGTCCTTTGACACAAACTCGATAATACTGGCTACCCTAGACATAGAGAGTTTGTATACGAGAATTCCTCAAGATGAGACGATCAAAGTTGTAAGTTCAGCTCTCAACTCAGTCCCTTGGGAGTACACCACCCCCAAAGAATTTATAATTGACTGTGCGACAATTGGACTCAAAGAAAACTTTTTTTCATATAAGGGACAACTGTTCCTTCAATGCTCTGGCTCCTCGATGGGCAGTACATTTGCCCCGAGTGTGGCGGGGTTATATGTGTCTGACTTTGAAGCAAAGAATATCCAATCCATCACGAATCCCTTCATTAGAAATATATTCTTTTGGAAGCGCTATATAGACGATGTGCTACTCATTTGGAAAGGGAGCATGGAACGTCTAATGGAATTTCTTAGATGGATCAATACCATCAACAGATATCTGAGATTTACCCACACTGTAAGTACCACGGAGGTGGTATTTCTTGACATAGTGATAACCAACAGTGGAACAACTTTAACTACGAAAACTCACTATAAAGCGACAGCAAAAAACAACTTGTTACAATTTTCCAGTTTTCACCCACGCCCATTGAAGGAAAACTTGCCCTATGGTCAGTATCTGCGGATTCGGCGGAACTGCAGTAGCACATATGATTTCAAACAACAATCAACTGAATTGACTGAAAAATTACAACAAAGAGGTTACCCTGATCGTATCCTGAATAAAGGATTCAAACGGGCACGGAATCAGCCTCGTGAAGTTCTTTTGGAACCACAAATGAGAACTGTGGAGGAACCTCCCCTCACATGTGTTACTACCTACAGTACCTTGTCAAACCTGATGAAAAAATCTATGAATAAAAACTGGAAAATTATTTCCAGTACCAGGAAGGACTGGCAGAAACCCCTTTTCTCATTCAGAAAAGGTCGTAGTTTGAGAGACTCCTTGGTGCACACTAGACCAAAAGAACCAGCTCCCTTGCCAACACGCAGTATCACTGATGCATGGAATCTACCAAGGGTCACCGGACACTATCCATGCTCCAATTGCTCCGTGTGCCATCTGACAACGGCCACTAAATCATTGTCCTTGGAACCGGACAAAACCTGGTGGCAAAGATCGCACACCAATTGTAACTCAGCCAACGTGGTCTACCTTATCACATGCCCCTGTTCACACCGATACGTGGGCATGACCACGAGGAAGGTTAAGCAGAGGGTATGTGAACATAGGAGTAATATAAGATGCAAGAAGACCACCACCAAGATGAGCGATCATTTCTTACAAGTTAACCATACCACCAACGATCTAAGATGGACTGTCATTGAACAGCTCACTGAAGGCCCAAATATTGCTGAAAGACTTTTTGAGAAGGAACAGCGATGGGTGTATCGGCTTGGCACCCACCTCAATGGTCTGAATGATGACATTCCATGGGGGGCTATCAGAAAATAAACCTTCTCGTGTGATTGAACTTTGAGTATTGATCTGCTGGTCATTAGATTACACCAGACCTCTATGTTGTGTGTCATTTTCAATAGACGACCTCCCTTACATTCCCTAATGCAGGGGTTCAACCTAGCTTCATAAAGTACATCTCTAACACCTTTAAGTTGAACCCATGTGCTCACCTTCAACAGAACCCTTATTGGGACCCGTTGCTATTCTAGCTTTAATGTTGGTATTCCCTGTGATCACAAATTATTATGGGAACACTCCCTTCCCAAATTCACAACAACCGCGATAGGTCCTGTAGTTGTTGTATTAAATGAGGCATGGCCCGAGTTTACTGTCTACAAGAGAATCCTATTCCAACTGTATACTTTCTCTTGTTGTTTTTTCGTATATAAACCATCTCTTCTGTTCTGGTGGCTATTTCAGACAATACGATAGAAGTTGAGACGCACCAGTCTCTTTATGTCTATGACTGGGTGTTTACGTCGACCGCTTTCCCTCATTGGTCGACTGCATGTAAAACGCGCCTTTGGCCACGCCCATTCCCGGAAGAGCGCGCGCTGGTGACCTAGCCCCGGCTTCATATACAACTTAACCATACCGGCTCTTGATCGTCGAGACGTGGTCTTGAGGGCTGGCCAGGTTTACACATGGGTGCCTGGCGTCGTGGGCGTGAGTGTGTTTTCGGCCCTCCTCTTCTTCTGTCTTCGTCTTGAGCTAAGTACCTTCGAGGCTTCCTTATTAAGTTTGTCTCGTGTTTGTTTGTCTTTCTACATTTTACAGGATGTGCCAAATACGCCGTCACCTCCCTCCCGTAGTCTATGGGGTGATATTTTCTCTCCTTCCAAGTGAGAAACATTAAACGAGCATTTCGTTTTCCTGGGGATATTGGTCACTGGCCTTTGGCCCATTGATCGTATAGTTCTTACCAAAGAACGCGTTATAGATTGGGATCCTCATTGTAACGCCCATCCCCCACTATACCACGCAGTTTCTACGCGCCGCATGAAATGACATATGCTCACGGGTGGACTATAATTCTGTTCGCCCATCTAACACCAGCACTACGTGATAATGATATTACACTAATAATGCTATCATGTAGTATGATAAGATATAACCACAGGCAGAACCACACACCTCTGCGAATTAGTCGTGTGTTGTGCACTTGCCTGTACAAATGAGCACAAGTCACCACTGTGTGTCCATCGGCCTGCAGAACAATAACTAATTGTGTATTTGTCTGTTCATGTCTGTCTATACCCTTTTATCTTCACAGGTGCATCTAATTTTTGAGTCTCTTATTCTGAGACCAGAAGGGTTGTGCCTCCCGTTTTTTGATCGGTGAAGCCACCTTTTCAGTGCACTTCGACAGATATTTTTACTTTCACGTCCCTTGGTAGGGTGGGCCTTAGCGTGCCCATACCGCCGGGGTTTAATCACTCTAGGTCCTGACGAATGCCAGGTTAACTACACCAACATTGGCAGAAACATGTTGACCGCTCACGTAATGTTATTGGAAACAGGCCATCCAATTTAGTTGACCTTGTTTACCAACACATTTTTTAATATGCCCTTGGTGATCAACCATTAAATCAATTTTTAATACACACAAGCCATTTTTAAGTCACCACATCACTCTATCCACGTAAATCTATCGCCTGGCCTACACACCTTCACATTACCCGCTCCGCAGTAAATCTGGCGTTGAAGCACACTGGGGTGACATTCGGTCACACCCAGTGGGGCCCGATGATGAAGCATGTCACCGACTAGGTCGGTGAGTGAGGGCTTTCTAAACACACCTAATTGGTGTTGTTGATTTCTTGTGCTCAGCTACCTTTTTGTTTTTCATCAAGTAGCACTCTTTTGTTGTTATTTTTCGAGAGCAGGAATGCACCATATTTACAAAGACATGGCGCTTTCCTGCTCTTTTTCTGCGCTTGCGCACTGAGTGCTGCCAAGCTCCAACTCAGGCACTCTTGTGCCATGTTGCAAGGGTGCCTGCATTACAGGCAACATTGTTTTTATGCAAGAAGTGACATCTTCCTGCAAAAATAAAATCCTCAGAGGCATTTTCTTCTTTCTATGTGTGCTGCAAAATAAAGCATACATAGATAGAAGAAATAACGAGGATAAATAAACATATTTCTCCTTGTTAAATCTCTGTTCGGAAGACAAAGAATTTTGACGCATTGCCAGGTTTACTACCCTTAGTAAATCTGGGAATAACCTAAAATCCATGGGTGGATGCTTGGGAACGCCCACACTTCACCTATTGAATGCCTTCCCAACACAGCGTACTGAAGGGGACGATTTGTGCTGCCTTGAGTTACTCTGCATTTACTAAGCCACGCAAGATGGTTTTGAGTGGCTTAGTAAATATCACTTCAACCCTTGCGTTGTTTGGCATCACCTCGTGTGATGCAATGGCAATGCAAGGGCTCAGTAAATTTGAAACCAGGTGTCTATCGGCCCCAATAGGATCATTTTTGGGCGAGTTATATTTCTCGCCCAATGGTGGACAGAAAGATAAAGCATACAGTGTTCCAGTAGCTGGCCTTAAAAGAGCTCAACCAAACCATATGAAGCCAGCCCCTGCTTGGTAATATCTGATTTCCCCATGTGCCACAGTCTAGCAGGTGTGTAATAAAAACAATGGAGATATTTGAACTGGTTTAAGTGCAGGCACGAGGATATGGCAGTCTGGGAAGTCATCCATCTCACCCAGGTCGACTTCCCATATCCTCCTTAGTGTCATCAATGGGTCTGGGACATTATTCACTAACACTCTATGCTGATTAGAATTAGCTTTCTGCTCTAGTACACCTTGGGTCACTTTAGCCTTGATGAGATAAAACTCTCCCGGGTTGCGACGCCTGATGAGTTAAGTGGTACAAAACGGGGTGGTGATGGACAGAAACCGGTCCTAGGAAGCTTGAATCCGGTCCAGGGAAGGCATGGCTTGGCAGTTCGGGCTGGACTGTTCCCATGAGGCACAGGGTCAGACTGATTTGCATATGGCCATGTCTGAACTGGGGTGGCAGAGTGGGCTAAAGAACGGTGATGGATCAAAACCAGATATGTGGACTGGGTGTGAGTGTTTGATTGGTTCAGGTGCTCCGTCCATCACCACCCCCTTTTGTACCGCTTTGTTCGCCATAAGTGTGGCAGGGTATGCTCAGACGTGAGTCCCTGGCTCACTTTGCCACTGGATTCAAGCAAGCCTGGCTGAAGATGGCTGTAATGCCAGAAACCGGTCCTCGGAAGCTTTTTTCCGGTCCAGGGAAGGCATGGCTTGGCAGTTCGGGCTGGACTGTTCCCATGAGGCACAGGGTCAGACTGATTTGCATATGGCCATATCTGAACTGGGGTGGCAGAGTGGGCTAAAGAACGGTGATGGATTAAACCCAGATCTTTTGACTGGGTGTGAGTGTTTGATTGATTCAGATGCTCCGTCCATCGCCACCCCCTTTTGTACCGCTTTTGGCCGCTGTAAGTGTGGCAGGGTATGCTCAGACGTGAGTCCCTTGCTCACTTTGCCACTGGATTCAAGCAAGCCTGGCTGAAGATGGCTGTAATGCCAGAAACTAAGCATGAGCGCAAAATCCGCTCCGATCGCGGATTTTGCGGATTTTCGGTAAATCCGCGATCCGCGAACTCTCGCGAATTTACCGAGAATCCGCAATCCGCGATTGGAGCGGATTTTGCGGTCAAAAGTTCAAACCTAAATAATTTACGATGGCGCCGGCAAGCTGCCAGCGCCATCCTCAAATGGTTACTTAATTAGCTTCGACAGGAAGCTCTAACAGATAAGATAAAGCAGGGGCTCGAGCGCCTGCTTTATTTTATCAGTTGGAGCTTCCTGTTGAAGCTAATTAAGTAACTTTTGCAGGATGGCGCTGGCAGCTTGCTGGCGCCATCGTAAATTAGTTACATGGTGTGTCTTTCTTCGTGAATAAATATGTGCCCTAGTTGAAGCTTAAATTCAGTGACTCATTCATCAGCCCAAAAATAATCACGTGGCTTTCACGTGCGCAATCCCCGTGCTGTTCCTGTGACCAGGGGCTTCTGTCTCTTAATCTGCTGCTCTGATCGGTCTCTGACCTTTTGTATTCACACAAGGGGCATGTGCGCTCGCATGGAAGCCCCGTCCGTTTGGCCCCGCCCACACACTCGAGGTGTGCACCCGCCCGTCTTCCCGCCATTTACCCACTATGATGGACATTTCACTCAAGGGACCCCTGCGCACTTCGGCGCGATTGCATAGTAACACACACTTGGTCGCTGGAACTAGTTGAAGCGCAAATGCAGTGACTCATTCATCAGCCCAAAAAAAATCGTGAGCGTTGGGAGGCTGGGCAGATGTGCCTTCTTCCCAAATATACCATCGGAAATCCGCTGTGATGCTGCCCAGAGGCATTTGCATCTTTGGCTTTCACGTGCGCAATCCCCGTGCTGTGACCAGGGGCGTCTGTCTCTTAATCTGCTGCTCTGATCGGTCTCTGACCTTTTGTATTCACACAAGGGGCATGTGCGCTCGCATGGAAGCCCCGTCCGTTTGGCCCCGCCCACACACTCGAGGAAGCCCCGCCCCCAAATCCGCCAATCCGCCAATCCGCAAAGATCCACGATCCGTGAATCCGCAAATTCGTGAATCGTGGATCCGCAAAATCCGCCCATGCTTACCAGAAACCGGTCCTGGGAAGCTTGATTCCGGTCCAGGGAAGACATGGCTTGGCCTTCACACACTATCACTGTGAGGACTTGAACATCACTGTGTTCACACTATCTCTGTGGGGACTTGAACATCACTGTGTTCACACACTATCACTGTGAGGACTTGAACATCACTGTGTTCACACTATCTCTGTGGGGACTTGAACATCACTGTGTTCACACTATCTTTGTGGGGACTTGAACATCACTGTGTTCACACACTATCACTGTGAGGACTTGAACACCACTGTGTTCACACACTATCACTGTGAGGACTTGAACATCACTGTGTTCACACACTATCACTGTGAGGGCTTGAACATCACTGTGTTCACACACTATCACTGTGAGGACTTGAACATCACTGTGTTCACACTATCTCTGTGGGGACTTGAACATCACTGTGTTCACACTATCTCTGTGGGGACTTGAACATCACTGTGTTCACACACTATCACTGTGAGGACTTGAACATCACTGTGTTCACACACTATCACTGTGAGGACTTGAACATCACTGTGTTCACACACTATCACTGTGAGGACTTGAACATCACTGTGTTCACACACTATCCCTGTGAGGACTTGAACATCACTGTGTTCACACACTATCACTGTGAGGACTTGAACATCACTGTGTTCACACACTATCACTGTGAGGACTTGAACATCACTGTGTTCACACACTATCACTGTGAGGACTTGAACATCACTGTGTTCACACACTATCACTGTGAGGACTTGAACATCACTGTGTTCACACTATCTCTGTGGGGACTTGAACATCACTGTGTTCACACTATCTCTGTGGGGACTTGAACATCACTGTGTTCACACACTATCACTGTGAGGACTTGAACATCACTGTGTTCACACACTATCACTGTGAGGACTTGAACATCACTGTTCACACTATCTCTGTGGGGACTTGAACATCACTGTGTTCACACTATCTCTGTGGGGACTTGAACATCACTGTGTTCACACACTATCACTGTGAGGACTTGAACATCACTGTGTTCACACACTATCACTGTGAGGACTTGAACATCACTGTGTTCACACACTATCACTGTGAGGACTTGAACATCACTGTTCAGACTATCTCTGTGGGGACTTGAACATCACTGTGTTGACACCCTATCACTGTGAAGACTTGAACATCACTGTGTTCACACACTATCTCTGTGGGGACTTGAACATCACTGTGTTCACACTATCTCTGTGGGGACTTGAACATCACTGTGTTCACACACTATCACTGTGAGGACTTGAACATCACTGTGTTCACACTATCTCTGTGGGGACTTTAACATCACTGTGTTCACACTATCTCTGTGGGGACTTGAACAGCACTGTGTTCACACACTATCACTGTGAGGACTTGAACATCACTGTGTTCACACACTATTACTGTGAGGACTTGAACATCACTGTGTTCACACACTATCACTGTGAGGACTTGAACATCACTGTGTTCACACACTATCACTGTGAGGACTTGAACATCACGGTTCACACTATCTCTGTGGGGACTTGAACATCACTGTGTTCACACTATCTCTGTGGGGACTTGAACATCACTGTGTTCACACACTATCACTGTGAGGACTTGAACATCACTGTGTTCACACACTATCACTGTGAGGACTTGAACATCACTGTGTTCACACACTATCACTGTGAGGACTTGAACATCACTGTGTTCACACTATCTCTGTGGGGACTTGAACATCACTGTGTTCACACTATCACTGTGAGGACTTGAACATCACTGTGTTCACACTATCTCTGTGGGGACTTGAACATCACTGTGTTCACACTATCTCTGTGGGGACTTGAACATCACTGTGTTCACACACTATCACTGTGAGGACTTGAACATCACTGTGTTCACACACTATCACTGTGAGGTCTTGAACATCACTGTTCAGACTATCTCTGTGGGGACTTGAACATCACTGTGTTGACACACTATCACTGTGAAGACTTGAACATCACTGTGTTCACACACTATCTCTGTGGGGACTTGAACATCACTGTGTTCACACTATCTCTGTGGGGACTTGAACATCACTGTGTTCACACACTATCACTGTGAGGACTTGAACATCACTGTGTTCACACTATCTCTGTGGGGACTTTAACATCACTGTGTTCACACTATCTCTGTGGGGACTTGAACAGCACTGTGTTCACACACTATCACTGTGAGGACTTGAACATCACTGTGTTCACACACTATTACTGTGAGGACTTGAACATCACTGTGTTCACACACTATCACTGTGAGGACTTGAACATCACTGTGTTCACACACTATCACTGTGAGGACTTGAACATCACTGTTCACACTATCTCTGTGGGGACTTGAACATCACTGTGTTCACACTATCTCTGTGGGGACTTGAACATCACTGTGTTCACACACTATCACTGTGAGGACTTGAACATCACTGTGTTCACACACTATCACTGTGAGGACTTGAACATCACTGTTCACACTATCTCTGTGGGGACTTGAACATCACTGTGTTCACACTATCTCTGTGGGGACTTGAACATCACTGTGTTCACACACTATCACTGTGAGGACTTGAACATCACTGTGTTCACACACTATCACTGTGAGGACTTGAACATCACTGTGTTCACACACTATCACTGTGAGGACTTGAACATCACTGTGTTCACACTATCTCTGTGGGGACTTGAACATCACTGTGTTCACACTATCACTGTGAGGACTTGAACATCACTGTGTTCACACACTATCACTGTGAGGACTTGAACATCACTGTGTTCACACACTATCACTGTGAGGACTTGAACATCACTGTTCACACTATCTCTGTGGGGACTTGAACTTCACTGTGTTCACACACTATCACTGTGAGGACTTGAACATCACTGTTCACACTATCTCTGTGGGGACTTGAACATCACTGTGTTCACACTATCTCTGTGGGGACTTGAACATCACTGTGTTCACACACTATCACTGTGAGGACTTGAACATCACTGTGTTCACACACTATCACTGTGAGGACTTGAACATCACTGTGTTCACACACTATCACTGTGAGGTCTTGAACATCACTGTTCACACTATCTCTGTGGGGACTTGAACATCACTGTGTTCACACTATCTCTGTGGGGACTTGAACAGCACTGTGTTCACACACTATCACTGTGAGGACTTGAACATCACTGTGTTCACACACTATCACTGTGAGGACTTGAACATAACTGTGTTCACACACTATCACTGTGAGGACTTGAACATCACTGTGTTCACACACTGTCACTGTGAGGACTTGAACATCACTGTTCACACTATCTCTGTGGGGTCTTGAACATCACTGTGTTCACACTATCTCTGTGGGGACTTGAACATCACTGTGTTCACACACTATCACTGTGAGGACTTGAACATCACTGTGTTCACACACTATCACTGTGAGGACTTGAACATCACTGTGTTCACACACTATCACTGTGAGGACTTGAACATCACTGTGTTCACACACTATCACTGTGAGGACGTGAACGTCACTGTGTTCACACACTATCACTGTGAGGACTTGAACATCACTGTGTTCACACACTATCACTGTGAGGACTTGAACATCACTGTGTTCACACACTATCACTGTGAGGACTTGAACATCACTGTGTTCACACACTATCTCTGTGGGGACATGAACATCACTGTGTTCACACACTATCACTGTGAGGACTTGAACATCACTGTGTTCACACACTATCACTGTGAGGACTTGAACATCACTGTGTTCACACACTATCTCTGTGGGGACATGAACATCACTGTGTTCACACACTATCACTGTGAGGACTTGAACATCACTGTGTTCACACTATCTCTGTGGGGACTTGAACATCACTGTGTTCACACACTATCACTGTGAGGACTTGAACATCACTGTGTTCACACACTATCACTGTGAGGACTTGAAAATCACTGTGTTCACACACTATTTCTGTGGGGACATGAACATCACAGTGTTCAGACACTATCACTGTGAGGACTTGAACATCACTGTGTTCACACTATCTCTGTGGGGACATGAACATCACTGTGTTCACACACTATCACTGTGAGGACTTGAACATCACTGTGTTCACACACTATCACTGTGAGGACTTGAACATCACTGTGTTCACACACTATCTCTGTGGGGACATGAACATCACTGTGTTCACACTATCTCTGTGGGGACTTGAACATCACTGTGTTCACACACTATCTCTGTGGGGACATGAACATCACTGTGTTCACACACTATCACTGTGAGGACTTGAACATCACTGTGTTCACACACTATCTCTGTGGGGACATGAACATCACTGTGTTCACACACTATCACTGTGAGGACTTGAACATCACTGTGTTCACACACTATCACTGTGAGGACTTGAACATCACTGTGTTCACACACTATCTCTGTGGGGACTTGAACATCACTGTGTTCACACACTATCACTGTGAGGACTTGAACATCACTGTGTTCACACACTATCACTGTGAGGACTTGAACATCACTGTGTTCACACACTATCTCTGTGGGGACATGAACATCACTGTGTTCACGCACTGTCACTGTGAGGACTTGAACATCACTGTGTTCACACTATCTCTGTGGGGACATGAACATCACTGTGTTCACACTATCTCTGTGGGGACTTGAACATCACTGTGTTCACACACTATCACTGTGAGGACTTGAACATCACTGTGTTCAGACACTATCACTGTGAGGACTTGAACATCACTGTGTTCACACTATCTCTGTGGGGACTTGAACATCACTGTGTTCACACACTATCACTGTGAGGACTTGAACATCACTGTGTTCACACTATCTCTGTGGGGACTTGAACATCTATGTGTTCACACTATCTCTGTGGGGACTTGAACATCACTGTGTTCACACACTATCTCTGTGGGGACATGAACATCATTGTGTTCACACACTATCACTGTGAGGACTTGAACATCACTGTGTTCACACACTATCTCTGTGGGGACTTGAACATCACTGTGTTCACACTATCTCTGTGGGGACTTGAACAGCACTGTGTTCACACACTATCACTGTGAGGACTTGAACATCACTGTGTTCACACACTATCACTGTGAGGACTTGAACATAACTGTGTTCACACACTATCACTGTGAGGACTTGAACATCACTGTGTTCACACACTGTCACTGTGAGGACTTGAACATCACTGTTCACACTATTTCTGTGGGGTCTTGAACATCACTGTGTTCACACTATCTCTGTGGGGACTTGAACATCACTGTGTTCACACACTATCACTGTGAGGACTTGAACATCACTGTGTTCACACACTATCACTGTGAGGACTTGAACATCACTGTGTTCACACACTATCACTGTGAGGACTTCAACATCACTGTGTTCACACACTATCACTGTGAGGACGTGAACGTCACTGTGTTCACACACTATCACTGTGAGGACTTGAACATCACTGTGTTCACACACTATCACTGTGAGGACTTGAACATCACTGTGTTGACACACTATCACTGTGAGGACTTGAACATCACTGTGTTCACACACTATCTCTGTGGGGACATGAACATCACTGTGTTCACACACTATCACTGTGAGGACTTGAACATCACTGTGTTCACACACTATCACTGTGAGGACTTGAACATCACTGTGTTCACACACTATCACTGTGAGGACTTGAACATCACTGTGTTCACACACTATCTCTGTGGGGACATGAACATCACTGTGTTCACACACTATCACTGTGAGGACTTGAACATCACTTTGTTCACACTATCACTGTGAGGACTTGAACATCACTGTGTTCACACACTATCTCTGTGGGGACATGAACATCACTGTGTTCACACACTATCACTGTGAGGACTTGAACATCACTGTGTTCACACACTATCACTGTGAGGACTTGAACATCACTGTGTTCACACACTATCTCTGTGGGGACTTGAACATCACTGTGTTCACACACTATCACTGTGAGGACTTGAACATCACTGTGTTCACACACTATCTCTGTGGGGACATGAACATCACTGTGTTCACACACTGTCACTGTGAGGACTTGAACATCACTGTGTTCACACTATCTCTGTGGGGACATGAACATCACTGTGTTCACACACTGTCACTGTGAGGACTTGAACATCACTGTGTTCACACACTATCACTGTGAGGACTTGAACATCACTGTGTTCACACTATCTCTGTGGGGACTTGAACATCACTGTGTTCACACTATCTCTGTGGGGACTTGAACATCACTGTGTTCACACACTATCACTGTGAGGACTTGAACATCACTGTGTTCACACTATCTCTGTGGGGACTTGAACATCACTGTGTTCACACTATCACTGTGAGGACTTGAACATCACTATGTTCACACTATCTCTGTGGGGACTTGAACATCATTGTATTCACACACTATCACTGTGAGGACTTGAACATCACTGTGTTCACAAACTATCTCTGTGGGGACTTGAACATCATTGTGTTCACACACTATCACTGTGAGGACTTGAACATCACTGTGTTCACACACTATCTCTGTGGGGACTTGAACATCACTGTGTTCACACACTATCACTGTGAGGACTTGAACATCACTGTGTTCACACACTATCTCTGTGGGGACTTGAACATCACTGTGTTCACACACTATCTCTGTGGGGACCTGCACATAACTGTGTTAACACTATAATCATACAACAACTCTATGGGGACTGGACATCTCTATACTCACCCTATCTCTGTGGGGACCTGGGCATTCCTATAATCTCACACTATCTTTAGGAAGAATTGAAATGATTATTATCACACATAGGTCTGTGGGGACCTGGGTATGTCTATAATTTCACACTATCTCTGTGGGGACCTTAGCATCAATATACATTCACTTTCTGGGGACTTTAATAGGGCTGTCATCACATGCTACCTCTGCAGGCACATCAACATGTCTATCATAAGACTGTTTCTAGAGGCACTGGAACTCGACAGTTATCACATACTTTCTCTACACGTCTAAAACCATTATTTCTGTGGGGCATGTGGGCATTTCTATTATCACACACTATCACTTTTGGGACCTGGGATTCACTATAATCACACACTATCTCTGCATCACTTGAGCATGACTGTTCTCACAAACTATCTATGCAGGCACCTGGGCATCACTATAATCACATACAACTCTGCAGGGAACAGTGTATGACAATTATATGACACCATCTCTCCAGGAACCTCAACATTACTATCATAACACTATCTATGTAGAGGCTTGAACATGACTGTAATCACACACGATTGCTGCAGAGATATATACATAAATAATCGCACACCATCTATGAGGGGAATTGAACCCAAATATAGTCACACATTATGTCTATGGGTACTTGAGAGTGACTATAATTAAATGTCATATCTGTGGAGATACTGTAATGGCACTATTACTGGATGAATGTCAGCATGCCCATCATCATACACTATCTCTATAGGGATTTGAACACAGCTATCATAATACTCTCTATGTGGGGACATTAATCTTATTATAATCACACACTATCTGTGTGGGGACCTGGGCATCCAAAAACCCACACCCTATCCCTGTGGGGATCTGGGCATCCTTATACTCACACCCTATCCCTGTGGGGATCTGGGCATCCTTAAACTCACACACTATCTCTGTGGGGACCTGGGCATTGTTATACTTAAACACTATATCTGCGGGAACCTGGGCATCCCTATAATCACACACATTATCTCTATGATGACCTTTGCATCCCTATAATCACATACTACATCTGTGGGGACCTGGTCATCCCGATAATAACACACTATCTTTGTGAGGACCTGACATCCCTTTAATCCCACACTATCTCTGTGGGGACCTGGCATCCCTATACTCACACACTATCTCTGTGGGGACCTGTGTATCCCTATAATCACACACACTCTTCATGGGGACCTGGGCATCCCTATAATCACACACTATCTCTGCGGTGACCTTTGCATCCCTATAATCACACATTATCTCTGTGGAGACCTGGGCATCACTATACTCACACACTATCTCTGTAGGGACTTGGGCTTTAATATGATCATACAAATCAAATACCATCTTTTGAACATCACTATAATCACAAACTATCTCTGTGGGACCTGGGCATTTCTCCAATAGAACTTTTTCAACATAAACTGCAGCATGACTATCATCATACACAAAAAACAATATTAGTGGTCACCTATATATTACTATTATCAGACATTATCTTTTGGGGGATTTAAACAAGACTATAATCACACAATATCTGTGTGAAAATCTGGGCATCCCTTTAGTGACATACTATGTCTTGTGATTTGAACATATCTATCATTATGCACTATGGTTATGGGGACTGGAAAGTAACTATCATTAAACACTATATATGTGGGGAGCTGGCATTAATGTAATCATGCAGTGAATATGACTATCATCACACACTCTTTGTCAGCTCCAGAACATTACTGTAATCTCAGGTCATATCTGTGGGAACTGTTAATGAACAGCCATACGAACATGATGCCAATCAGTGAAGATGATGAAAAAGTACTAGGTGGTCAGATGGCAACTTGGTTTTGCCACCTGACCACATTGAATGATCTTCGGCTCTATGTGTTGTTTTCATGGTCCATAAAGTTTGTGAGCACTCAACAATAGGCTAGATATCTGTGGATACCTATCCATGCATGTGAAACGCTAATATTTTCTGCTGAGAAATGTGTTATGACGAAAATCCCTGTTCTGTGTGCTCTTAGGACACAATAAACTATTCATATTTAACTAAACTGTCATGTAATTTAGGCACATCACTGAAAAATAACATTTAGCCATTTGATTATGCATGTATTCAATCACAAATGATAATTACTGAGTAAGTCCCCACAAGGATGGTAACACATGTTCAAGTCCCCACAAAGATGGTTCTGTGCGCGTGAATAAATAACAACATATTTGCAGAATTGAAGTAGGATCCAGTATTATGATTTTTTTCTTAATATTTTTCTGTTATTGGTATAGTTTTAAAACATTGGGAAGTGTTAGTCCCCACAAGGCAGGTGAAAACACATAGTCCCCACAAGGATGGTAACACGTGTATGTGTGTGCGTGTCTGTGTGTGTGTGTCTGTGTGTGTGTCTGTCTGTGTGTGTGTGTGTGTCTGTCTGTGTGTGTGTGCGTGTCTGTATGTGTGTGTCTGTGTGTGTGTGTCTGTGTGGGCGTGTGTGTCTGTGTGCGTGTGTCTGTGTTTGCGTGTGTGTGTGTCTGTGTGTGTGTGTGTGTCTGTCTGTGTGTGTGTGTGTCTGTCTGTCTGTGTGTGCGTGCGTGTCTGTATGTGTGTGTCTGTGTTTGCGTGTGTGTGTGTCTGTGTGCGTGTTGTGCCTGTCTGTGTGTGCGTGTCTGTGTTTGTGTGTGTGTGTCTGTGTGCGTGTGTGTCTGTGTGTGTGCATGTATGTGTGTGTCTGTCTGTGTGTGCGTGTGTGTCTGCGTGCGTGTGTCTGTGTTTGCGTGTGTGTGTGTCTGTGTGCGTGTCTGTCTGTGTGTGTGTCTGTCTGTGTATGCGTGTCTGCTGTGTGTCTGTGTGCGTGTGTGTGTCTGTGTGTGCGTGTCTGTGTGTGTGTGTGTCTGTGTGCGTGTGTGTGTCTGTGTGTGCGTGTCTGTGTTTGTGTGTGTGTGTGTCTGTGTGCGTGTGTGTGTCTGTGTGTGCGTGTGTCTGTCTGTCTGTGTGCGTGTGTGTGTGTCTGTCTGTGTGTGTCTGTGTGTGTGTCTGTGTGTGTGTCTGTCTGTGTGTGCGTGTCTGTGTGTGTGTCTGTGTGTGCGTGTGTGTGTGCGTGTCTGTGTGTCTGTGTGTGTCTGTGTGTGCGTGTGTCTGTCTGTCTGTGTGTGTGTGTGTCTGTCTGTCTGTGTGTGTCTGTGTGTGTGTCTGTCTGTCTGTGTGTGTGTGTCTGTCTGTGTGTGCGTGTCTGTCTGTGTCTGTGTGTGTCTGTCTGTGTGTGTGTCTGTGTGTGTGTGTCTGTGTGTGTGTGTCTGTGTGTGCGTGTGTGTGTGTCTGTGTGTGTGTGTGTTTGCCTGCCTGTGCGTGTGTGTGGCTGTCGGTGTGTGTGTGTGTGTGTGTGCGTGTCTGCGTGTGTGTGTCTGTGTGCGTGTGTGTCTGTCTGTCTGTCTGTCTGTGTGTTTGTCTGTGAGATGTGTGTGGTGCTCTTGTAAGTGTGACCGCCCAGCTCTACGAGTCATAATTTGAAGGGGCTGAGAACAGATTTGTTTTTACCAACTATGTTTGTGTATGTGTCCGAACTGTCAGGGCCTCTTGTCCCGGAACAGCTATCTCCGATAGAAGATTAATTCACACATATAAAAATGTATACAATACACAAATATTTTAAAGATGTAAAGCCAGGTTTTGTGAGCAGTAAAAGTGACGTTTTTATGCTGGTAAAGAAATACTATCAGTGCTTTTATGTTGAAAGAACATAGAAATCGCTTTGTGACTTGGCAAGTTTTCCAGTTTGATCAAAAGAGGGAAACTCAAGCTACGTAAATGCAGGCTCGCACTATGTTGGAGAGAGAATCTGGGTCCTGGAGCAGAAATAGGGTTGCCACCTTTCCCAGAGAAAAATACCGGCCTCATGTTTTACATTCCATTATAACATAACGGGGTAAACCAATAAATATCCGTGGACCTGGGTATCAAGTGGTACAAAAACAGTTTGTCCTGGACTTATTTGTCAAGCAATAAAGTCTAAAAATATTCACTTTTTTTCAATTTTATGCATACATCTAATCTGCAAGAATTATCAATACAAACAAATTCCTCATAAGTGCACCAGATATAAAAGACATACAGCCAGATTCATCATTGTCCCGTTTTGCGAGTCTTTAATAGCGATTATTAAGGAATCGCTATTAAGGACTTGCAAAACGGGATTCATGTAGGAATCGCAAAATAAATTGCGATTCCTACAGCTTCCTTATTTGCGATTAAGGATGCGATTTCAAGGGTGCCAGGGTGTCCAAAGGACACCCTGTAGCACCCCTGAAATGTGATTTTACACTGAAAGGACATGTGTGTGTGTAACATGCAACTTAGAAAAATGCATTTAAATGCATTTTTCTAAGTTTTCGCTATTTACCACGAGGTTTGACTTTGTGGTAAATAGCGGTCCTAAATTGCGAATCGCAATTTTTAAATGTTTCATGAATAGCATTTAAGGAATCTCTAATAGAGATTCCTTAAATGCTAATCCTCGCAAATTTGCGAATTCTTTATTAGCGATTTTTGCATTTGGGTTGATGAATCCCAAATGCAAAAATTGCACTCGCAAAGGGCCAGATTCTCAGAATCTGGCCCTTTTGCGAGCGCATTTCGCTTGATGAATCTGGCTGATAGGCACCTGTTGACTTTGTAAAGGTAAATTCGATTTATTATTCATAGATATACTTCTAGAACTGGTAGAAGGCACTACCTTATCTAATGATAGTCGGGAGGTTGATCCAAGATAAGGGCGTGTATGCTAACCGTATGGAGCCTGGCCAAGTTTTTGAGAACATCACAACGTTAATTGAGTATAGGGGCAGGTTGCATGTGAAGAGTCCTACCTTGGTATCTCAGTTTCCAATGCGAGAGGTTCATCTAATATATCAGCCTGAAATACCAGAATTAACGGACCAGCCCAGTACTTTTACTAGAGCGGGTGTAGCAGCCCATTTCCAAGAGCAGTCGCCCGATTCACAGAACTAACTTAAGACAAAATCCTAAACTTACGACCATTTTGGTATTCACAGTAGGCACTTACTCATTTCGTATACACAGAAGTCATTTAGGAGTCCTAAAGTTAGGACTCCTAAACTGAGAAAAATCCTAACTTTAAGACTTTCAGTATTCACAGAAGGCATTTTTTTCCAAAATGCCACCATTGGTCGCATAGTGTCAGTGTACGATCCAGATCAGGCGAGAGATGGAAATTCATCACAGTCAGTAATAGGAGAGAGAACTAGCTCTGAAGGTAATGGCACAGTGAGCGTGATAGCTCAATTGCCGAGACCCAGGGAATTGAGTACACCATTGCCAGTCACTGAAGACTCATCAAGGGGACAGATGGAGATAAGGACGGCGAGGCCGAGATCCCTTGCCGATTCGAGATCAGACCTAAGAATGTGGGAGCCACCCGTGAGGAATCGGAATGACAGGATGACAGTAAGTTGAGATCATGGAAGCAAAGGGAACAAACCAGTCCTTATGGATGCAGCCGAAGGGAATAGGTGTAGAGAACAGAGCAGTGGAAGTGAAGAATTGAATGGTACATCTAGTCGAGGGACTCTGAAAGCGGACATAAGGGCAAAGATACATACACAAACATAGTTGGTAAAAACAAATCTTTTCTCAGCCCCTTCAAATTATGACTCATAGAGCTGGGTGGTCACACTTAAAAGAGCACCACACACATCGCACAGACAAACACACACACAGACACACACACAGACAGACACACACACATGCACACACAGACACACACACGCAGACACGCACACACACACACACACACACACTGACAGACACACACACGCACACAGACACACACACACATACACACTGACACACACACACACACATACATACAGACACATACAGACAGACATGCACACACAGACAGACACACACACAGACAGACAAATGTTATGTTATGTTATGTTATGTTATGTTACGTTGTTTTTATATAGCGTACGGCTACTCGAACTGGAGTGTCCCGACGCTTTTTCCACCAACGGCTGATAAAAGGTAACACAACACAGTAAAAACAAGAAACAAAAGGAAAATAAAAGAAACCATTTAATAAAGAAACAGACTAAGAGTTAAAAAGCCACGTCTTCAGGCTCCTCCTGAACTGAAGCAGATTGGAAACACTGCGCAAGGCAAGCGGAAGCGAATTCCACACCTGGGACGCTCGACAGCTAAAGGATCTCCCTCCAGCACGAGCCTTCCTTACCCGTGGAACCACAGCTTTAAAAAGGGTTTCCGAGCGGAGAGAACGAACTGGATGATAAAAGTTCAGCCTCCGCTGTAGATATCCCGCCCCTGATCCATGCAGAGCTTTATGCATCAGGGTCAGGGACTTAAACAGAATCCGCTTCCTAATAGGGAGCCAATGAAGCTTCTGAAGCAACCCCGAGGCACGGGCTCGCCTACTAAGACCAAAGATTGCCCGGGCAGCAGAGTTCTGCACCACCTGGAGGCGCTGGACCAGGTAATCGGGGAGGCCAAGAAAGAGAGCGTTGACATAGTCCAGCCTCGAACCGATAAGAGCCTGAACGGTAATCCTCCTGTGCTCCTCCGATAGCAGAGGCAAAAATTTGCGGAGCATCTTCAGGATTCCGTAACAGGTACCGGCCAGGCCAATAATGTGGGTTCGAAATGCCAACTGGTTGTCTAACTTGACACCCAAATTTTTAGCAACCTGGGAGGACTGAGCGGGAGGATTCATGTCGGACGGCCACCAATGCTGCCAATCCGGCTCGACGACGCAACCAAAAAATTAAATCTCAGACTTGCCCGGGTTGGCCCTCAGACTGTTCCGTTGGAACCAGTCGAAGACCATCGCAAGGCAGTCCCGGATTCTCTCTCCATAAAACTCATGATCTTTTCGGCAGGTGAAGAGGAGTTGCGTATCGTCGGCATAGGAAACGATCTGGGCCCCATGCGCCTCCACCAAGTCCGCCAAAGGGGACATAAAGATGTTGAATAGCGTGGGGCTCAACACAGAACCCTGTGGAACCCCAACTCCCAATGGCGGCATCTCGGCGGAGCTCTGAGAAACCCAGACCGTCTGGCGGCGGTCTTCAAGGAAGGAGGTGAACCACCTGAACACCGTCCCCCTGAGGCCGATGTCATAAAGCCTCGCTAAAAGCGCCTTATGGGGGACGGTGTCGAAAGCCGCCGACAGATCCAGCATGACCAGCATGGCCCTGCCGCCGACATCCAAGGTCTCCCTAATAATCTCAGTTACCTCCAAGAGGGCTGTTTCCGTGCTAAAATTAGGACGGAAACCCGACTGCGATGAATGGAGCAGATTGTTAGCTTCCAAAAAGCTCGACAGGACACCGTGGGCATGTTTCTCCGTGATCTTCACCAGTGCAGGTAAGAGCGAGATGGGCCTGTAGTTCGCCAAAACCTCGGTGTCAAGACCCGTTTTTTTTAGGAGGGGGATCACCATCGCTCTTTTCCAGGAGCTGGGGACCCTTCCCTCCCTCAAGGAGGTATTGAGGACAGAGTTGACCAGAGGATTCACCACCGCCGCCATCCCAGCCAGAAATTTGGCAGGGCAGGGGTCAAGTGGCGAGCCAGATTTAAGATTGGCCAATAACGTCTGGGAGACATCACAGGCAATAGTAGGGAAATCGGACAGCGTCCCCGCAGACGTCTGCGGAGGACTACAGTCCACCCTATCACCAATGCCTGCCTCCGGTCCCTCCCTGAAGGTGGCCTGAATGGCCTTGATCTTACTTGTGAAGAAGCCAGCTAGATCGCGTGCCCAAACATCCGCTGAAGCTGGCGGGGGCGGATGGGAGCTGGGGGTGGTAAACTCCTTCACAATTTTAAAGATCTCCTTACCGGAGTTCTCCGCTGCCTCAATCCTCCTTGCCAGATAGTCCCTCTTGGCACCCAGGATGTCCCGATGGTAGGCCTTGACAGCCGCCTTATAGGCAAGCTTTGCCTCCCCATCGTACATGCGGCGCCACGCCCTCTCAGCCATCTTGCACTGACTACGGGCCACACGGAGCGCCTCCGGAAACCACGGGGCCGATTGCCGAGCCACCGTGGACCGGGGGGCAGCCTTAGGAGCTAAATCATCCAGCCTGTCGGTAAGCCAGCACTGCAGAGACTCCACATCGCTGTCTAAATCACCCGAAAGATGACAAGGGTGATCCAGCAGCGCCTGCTCGAGTACATCAGGTGTCACTCTGTACAATGCACGTGAAGCTGGTCTGAGCAACGTGGGCGCTCTATACTCCAGGCGCGCCAATTCCATCACTGAAAAGCTGATCAATCGATGGTCAGTCCAGAGCATTTCCCGGGTAGCAACCTCTGTGGGTGGAACAGATGAAAACACTTGATCCAGGGTATGCCCCTTCTCATGTGTAGGCCCCGACACGCAAGGCGCAAGACCCAGCGGAGATGTAACATCCAACAGTTTGGCTGCATCCGAGTCATCTGCCACATCCAGATGAAAGTTAAAATCACCGCCCACAATGCAGTGCTGTGTGGTCAGTGCCAGCTCAGAGACGGCCATCTGCAGATCCTCAAAAAAGGTGCCCACCGGGCCTGGTGGCCTATATACCAACAAGCCCTTCAGGGCCTGACCCGGTGAGAGCCTGATCGTAAAGGCCAGCAACTCAGCATTCCCAATAGAATTCAAGGGAAGTACTGAGCATGGAACACTCTTTTTCACTACCACAGCTACTCCCCCTCCCCTGCCCCTCGCTCTGTCCATCCGGAAGATGTTATACAACGGAGGAATGGCAGAGAAGACGTCCGGATTGGACGCCTCTCCCAACCACGTTTCCGTTACAAGCAGACACAAGGGATTTTCTGCGGCCAACAGGTCGTGGATATGCTGGGCATGGCGGCCAACCGACCTCGCGTTCAACAGCAGGCAAAGATGTTTCGCACCAACGGAGGCCGGACGAGGTGCCACAGTGCACGTCCAAGCAGGCGTCCAACCACAGGCCGGGCAGCGACATTTGCCCCTAAACCGACCCGGGAAAACCGAACAGCATGCGCGAGAAGTGGCCTGCAGATCCCGCAGTGACACAGAGGAATAGCAAATCATTGCTGCCCGCGTAGTGCCAGAGTCTCCCGCCGCCCCGACGCCTCCTGGCGCGGACGGCCAGGACTCTGGCACGACTCAGGCGCAGTGAAGGCGCTCCCGCTGCGCGTCACCGCTGCGCGCTGAAGGGGAGTGTTAAGTGGGGCGGGCGGAGGAGGCCCCGAGAGCTAGAGCGCTCAGTCCGGCACCCACACCCAAGATGGCGGCGCAAATGCAGCAACAAGCTGAGAGCCCCCAGATCCCGGACCCGCTAAGCAGCGGTGGAACAACAATTAGTGTGCAAGGTAGGGGCCAGTGCCCTGTTAAAACAGGGAAGCGCTAAATAAAGTGCACCCTAAGTGCAAAAGCGAGCGTTTTCCTCAAGAAGCGCAGCGCGCTAGCAAATTACCCACAAATAAAACAAAAACGAACGTTTCCTTAAAAAGCGCTATGCGCTGTCAGGCAGAGCAGCGAGCAGCGTGCAGGTCGCCAGCCAGGTGGAGTTAGAATGGTGAATCGCAAAGATACACACAGACAGACACACAGACAGACACACACACACAGACAGACAGACACACACACAGACACACACAGACAGACACACACACAAGCACACAGACAGACAGACACACGCACACACAGACACACACAGACACACACACACAGACACGCACACACACACATGCACACACAAACACAAACACACACACAGACATGCACACACAGACAGACAGACACACACACACAAACACAGACACACACACACAGACAGACAGACACACACACAGGTGTGCAGCTCTGGTCCCTGCTTTGGCTCAAAGAAGCCAGTCTCATGCACAGACCTTGATGCACAAGAAACAAAACAGAAACATAAACTAAAATTTGAAAGAGATAAGGATGCGTGAGATTACACTGAATTAAATCCCCTTGAGTGACATTTCTCAAAAGTAGTCGAAGATGGACCCTGTTTGGTGTTTGCGTAAGAAACCAGGAAGTAGAAGTGTTCCGACTGTGAGTGTCTTAACACCCACGTCTGTGTCTTTGCCAGTGCCAATGCTTGTTTCTCATATGAGACCCTGTCATGGACTCAAACACCCATGTCTGTGTCTTTGCAGGCGCCAATGCTTGTTTCCCATAACACCCATGTCTGTGTCTTTGCAGGTGCCAATGCTTGTTTCCCATAACACCCATGTCTGTGTCTTTACAGGAGCCAATGCTTGTTTCCCATAACACCCATGCCTCTGTGTTTGCAGGCGCCAATGCTTGTTTCCCATAACTCCCACGTCTGTGCGTTTACAGGAGCCAATGCTTATTTCCCATAACATCCATGTCTGTGTCTTTACAGGAGCCAATGCTTGTTTCCCATAACACCCATGTCTGTGTCTTTACAGGAGCCAATGCTTGTTTCCCATAACACGCATGTCTGTGTCTTTGCAGGTACCAATGCTTGTTTCCCATAACACCCATGTCTGTGTCTTTGCAGGCGCCAATGCTTGTTTCCCATAACACCCATGTCTGTGTGTTTGCAGGCGCCAATGCTTGTTTCCCATAACACCCACGTCTGTGTGTTTACAGGAGCCAATGCTTGTTTCCCATAACACCCATGTATGTGTCTTTACTGGAGCCAATGCTTGTTTCCCATAACACCCATGTCTGTGTGTTTACAGGCAGCAATGCTTGTTTCCCATAACACCCATATCTGTGTGTTTGCAGGAGCCAATGCTTCTTTCCCATAACACCCATGTCTGTGTGTTTATAGGAGCCAATGCTTGTTTATAGGCACCAATGCTTTTTTCCCATAACATCCATGTCTGTGTCTTTACAGGAGCCATTGCTTCTTTCCTATAACACCCACATCTATGTGTTTACAGGAGCCAATGCTTGTTTCCCCTAACACCCATGTCTGTGTGTTTATAGGAGCCAATGCTTGTTTCCCATACCACCCATGTCTGTGTCTTTACAGGAGCCATTGCTTGTTTCCCATAACACCCATGTCTGTGTCTTTACAGGAGCCAATGCTTGTTTCCCATAACACCCACGTCTGTGTCTTTACAGGAGCCAATGCTTGTTTCCCATAACACCCACGTCTGTGTCTTTACAGGAGCCAATGCTTGTTTCCCATAACACCCATGTCTGTGTCTTTACAGGAGCCATTGCTTGTTTCCCATAACACCCATGTCTGTGTCTTTACAGGAGCCAATGCTTGTTTCCCATAACACCCACGTCTTTGTCTTTACAGGAGCCAATGCTTGTTTCCCATAACACCCACGTCTGTGTCTTTACAGGAGCCAATGCTTGTTTCCCATAACATCCATGTCTGTGTCTTTACAGGCACCAGTGCTTGTTTCCCATAACACCCATGTATGTGGCTTTACAGGAGCCAATGCTTGCTTCCCATAACACCCATGTCTGTGTCTTTGCAGGCGCCAATGCTTGTTTCCCATAACACCCATGTCTGTGTGTTTGCAGGCGCCAATGCTTGTTTCCCATACCACCCACGGCTGTGTGTTTACAGGAGCCAATGCTTGTTTCCCATAACACCCATGTCTGTGTCTTTACAGGCGCCAATGCTTGTTTCCCATAACACCCATGTCTGTGTCTTTACAGGAGCCAATGCTTGTTTACCATAACACCCATGTTTGTGTGTTTACAGGCGCCAATGCTTGTTTACAGGAGCCAATGCTTGTTTCCCATAACACCCATGTCTGTGTCTTTACAGGAGCCAATGCTTGTTTCCCATAACACCCATGCCTGTGTCTTTACAGGAGCCAATGCTTGTTTCCCATAACACCGACGTCTGTGTCTTTACAGGAGCCAATGCTTGTTTCCCATAACACCCATGTCTGTGTCTTTACAGGAGCCAATGCTTGTTTCCCATAACACCCATGTCTGTGTCCTTACAGGTGACAATGCATGTTTCCCATAACACCCATGTCTGTGTCTTTACAGGAGCCAATGCTTGTTTCCCATAACACCCATGTCTGTGTCTTTACAGGAGCCAATGCTTGTTTCCCATAACACCCACGTGTTTGTCTTTACAGGCGCCAATGCTTGTTTCCCATGACAACCATGTCTGGGTCTTTACTAATGCTTGTTTCCCATAACACCCATGTCTGTGTCTTTACAGGACCAATGCTTGTTTCCCATAACACCCATGTCTGTGTCTTTGCAGGCGCCAATGCTTGTTTGCCAGAACACCCATGTCTGTGTGTTTGCAGGCGCCAATGCTTGTTTCCCATACCACCCACGTCTGTGTGTTTACAGGAGCCAATGCTTGTTTCCCATAACACCCATGTCTGTGTGTTTGCAGGCGCCAATGCTTGTTTCCCATAACACCCATGTCTGTGTGTTTACAGGAGCCAATGCTTGTTTCCCATAACACCCATGTCTGTGTCTTTACAGGCGCCAATGCTTGTTTCCCATAACACCCATGTCTGTGTGTTTACAGGAGCCAATGCATGTTTCCCATAACACCCATGTCTGTGTCTTTACAGGCGCCAATGCTTGTTTCCCATAACACCCATGTCTGTGTCTTTACAGGAGCCAATGCTTGTTTCCCATAACACCCATGTCTGTGTGTTTACAGGCAGCAATGCTTGTTTCCCATAACACCCATGTCTGTGTCTTTACAGGAGCCAATGCTTGTTTCCCATAACACCCATGTCTGTGTGTTTACAGGCAGCAATGCTTGTTTCCCATAACACCCATGTCTGTGTCTTTACAGGAGCCAATGCTTGTTTCCCATAGCACCCACGTCTGTGTCTTTACAGGAGCCAATGCTTGTTTCCCATAACACCCATGTCTTTGTCTTCACAGGCACCAATGCTTGTTTCCCATAACACCCATGTCTGTGTGTTTGCAGGCGCCAATGCTTGTTTCCCATAACACCCATGTCTGTGTGTTTACAGGAGCCAATGCTTGTTTCCCATAACACCCATGTCTGTGTCTTTACAGGCGCCAATGCTTGTTTCCCATAACACCCATGTCTGTGTGTTTACAGGAGCCAATGCATGTTTCCCATAACACCCATGTCTGTGTCTTTACAGGCGCCAATGCTTGTTTCCCATAACACCCATGTCTGTGTCTTTACAGGAGCCAATGCTTGTTTCCCATAACACCCATGTCTGTGTGTTTACAGGCAGCAATGCTTGTTTCCCATAACACCCATGTCTGTGTCTTTACAGGAGCCAATGCTTTTTTCCCATAACACCCATGTCTGTGTGTTTACAGGCAGCAATGCTTGTTTCCCATAACACCCATGTCTGTGTCTTTACAGGAGCCAATGCTTGTTTCCCATGGCACCCACGTCTGTGTCTTTACAGGAGCCAATGCTTGTTTCCCATAACACCCATGTCTTTGTCTTCACAGGCACCAATGCTTGTTTCCCATAACAAACATGTCTGTGTGTTTACAGGAGCCAATGCTTGTTTCCCATAACACCCATGTCTGTGTCTTTACAGGCGCCAATGCTTGTTTCCCATAACACCCATGTCTGTGTGTTTACAGGAGCCAATGCTTGTTTCCCATAACACCCATGTCTGTGTCTTTACAGGCGCCAATGCTTGTTTCCCATAACTCCCACGTCTGTGCGTTTACAGGAGCCAATGCTTATTTCCCATAACATCCATGTCTGTGTCTTTACAGCAGCCAATGCTTGTTTCCCATAACACCCATGTCTGTGTCTTTACAGGAGCCAATGCTTGTTTCCCATAACACGCATGTCTGTGTCTTTGCAGGTACCAATGCTTGTTTCCCATAACACCCATGTCTGTGTCTTTGCAGGCGCCAATGCTTGTTTCCCATAACACCCATGTCTGTGTGTTTGCAGGCGCCAATGCTTGTTTCCCATAACACCCACGTCTGTGTGTTTACAGGAGCCAATGCTTGTTTCCCATAACACCCATGTATGTGTCTTTACTGGAGCCAATGCTTGTTTCCCATAACACCCATGTCTGTGTGTTTACAGGCAGCAATGCTTGTTTCCCATAACACCCATATCTGTGTGTTTGCAGGAGCCAATGCTTCTTTCCCATAACACCCATGTCTGTGTGTTTATAGGAGCCAATGCTTGTTTATAGGCACCAATGCTTTTTTCCCATAACATCCATGTCTGTGTCTTTACAGGAGCCATTGCTTCTTTCCTATAACACCCACATCTATGTGTTTACAGGAGCCAATGCTTGTTTCCCCTAACACCCATGTCTGTGTGTTTATAGGAGCCAATGCTTGTTTCCCATACCACCCATGTCTGTGTCTTTACAGGAGCCATTGCTTGTTTCCCATAACACCCATGTCTGTGTCTTTACAGGAGCCAATGCTTGTTTCCCATAACACCCACGTCTGTGTCTTTACAGGAGCCAATGCTTGTTTCCCATAACACCCACGTCTGTGTCTTTACATGAGCCAATGCTTGTTTCCCATAACACCCATGTCTGTGTCTTTACAGGAGCCATTGCTTGTTTCCCATAACACCCATGTCTGTGTCTTTACAGGAGCCAATGCTTGTTTCCCATAACACCCACGTCTTTGTCTTTACAGGAGCCAATGCTTGTTTCCCATAACACCCACGTCTGTGTCTTTAAAGGAGCCAATGCTTGTTTCCCATAACATCCATGTCTGTGTCTTTACAGGAGCCAATGCTTGTTTCCCATAACACCCATGTCTGTGTCTTTACAGGCGCCAATGCTTGTTTCCCATAACACCCATGTCTGTGTCTTTACAGGAGCCAATGCTTGTTTACCATAACACCCATGTTTGTGTGTTTACAGGCGCCAATGCTTGTTTACAGGAGCCAATGCTTGTTTCCCATAACACCCATGTCTGTGTCTTTACAGGAGCCAATGCTTGTTTCCCATAACACCCCTGCCTGTGTCTTTACAGGAGCCAATGCTTGTTTCCCATAACACCGACGTCTGTGTCTTTACAGGAGCCAATGCTTGTTTCCCATAACACCCATGTCTGTGTCTTTACAGGAGCCAATGCTTGTTTCCCATAACACCCATGTCTGTGTCCTTACAGGTGACAATGCATGTTTCCCATAACACCCATGTCTGTGTCTTTACAGGAGCCAATGCTTGTTTCCCATAACACCCATGTCTGTGTCTTTACAGGAGCCAATGCTTGTTTCCCATAACACCCACGTGTTTGTCTTTACAGGCGCCAATGCTTGTTTCCCATGACACCCATGTCTGGGTCTTTACTAATGCTTGTTTCCCATAACACCCATGTCTGTGTCTTTACAGGAGCCAATGCTTGTTTCCCATAACACCCATGTCTGTGTCTTTGCAGGCGCCAATGCTTGTTTGCCAGAACACCCATGTCTGTGTGTTTGCAGGCGCCAATGCTTGTTTCCCATACCACCCACGTCTGTGTGTTTACAGGAGCCAATGCTTGTTTCCCATAACACCCATGTCTGTGTGTTTGCAGGCGCCAATGCTTGTTTCCCATAACACCCATGTCTGTGTGTTTACAGGAGCCAATGCTTGTTTCCCATAACACCCATGTCTGTGTCTTTACAGGCGCCAATGCTTGTTTCCCATAACACCCATGTCTGTGTGTTTACAGGAGCCAATGCATGTTTCCCATAACACCCATGTCTGTGTCTTTACAGGCGCCAATGCTTGTTTCCCATAACACCCATGTCTGTGTCTTTACAGGAGCCAATGCTTGTTTCCCATAACACCCATGTCTGTGTGTTTACAGGCAGCAATGCTTGTTTCCCATAACACCCATGTCTGTGTCTTTACAGGAGCCAATGCTTGTTTCCCATAACACCCATGTCTGTGTGTTTACAGGCAGCAATGCTTGTTTCCCATAACACCCATGTCTGTGTCTTTACAGGAGCCAATGCTTGTTTCCCATAGCACCCACGTCTGTGTCTTTACAGGAGCCAATGCTTGTTTCCCATAACACCCATGTCTTTGTCTTCACAGGCACCAATGCTTGTTTCCCATAACATACATGTCTGTGTGTTTACAGGAGCCAATGCTTGTTTCCCATAACACCCATGTCTGTGTCTTTACAGGCGCCAATGCTTGTTTCCCATAACACCCATGTCTGTGTGTTTACAGGAGCCAATGCTTGTTTCCCATAACACCCATGTCTGTGTCTTTACAGGCGCCAATGCTTGTTTCCCATAACACACATGTCTGTGTCTTTACAGGAGCCAATGCTTGTTTCCCATAACACCCATGTCTGTGTGTTTACAGGAGCCAATGCTTGTTTCCCATAACACCCATGTCTGTGTCTTTACAGGCGCCAATGCTTGTTTCCCATAACACCCATGTCTGTGTGTTTACAGGAGCCAATGCATGTTTCCCATAACACCCATGTCTGTGTCTTTACAGGCGCCAATGCTTGTTTCCCATAACACCCATGTCTGTGTCTTTACAGGAGCCTATGCTTGTTTCCCATAGCACCCACGTCTGTGTCTTTACAGGAGCCAATGCTTGTTTCCCATAACACCCATGTCTTTGTCTTCACAGGCACCAGTGCTTGTTTCCCATAACATCCATGTCTGTGTCTTTACAGGCACCAGTGCTTGTTTCCCATAACACCCATGTCTGTGTCTTTGCAGGCGCCAATGCTTGTTTGCCAGAACACCCATGTCTGTGTGTTTGCAGGCGCCAATGCTTGTTTCCCATACCACCCACGTCTGTGTGTTTACAGGAGCCAATGCTTGTTTCCCATAACACCCATGTCTGTGTGTTTGCAGGCGCCAATGCTTGTTTCCCATAACACCCATGTCTGTGTGTTTACAGGAGCCAATGCTTGTTTCCCATAACACCCATGTCTGTGTCCTTACAGGCGCCAATGCTTGTTTCCCATAACACCCATGTCTGTGTGTTTACAGGAGCCAATGCATGTTTCCCATAACACCCATGTCTGTGTCTTTACAGGCGCCAATGCTTGTTTCCCATAACACCCATGTCTGTGTCTTTACAGGAGCCAATGCTTGTTTCCCATAACACCCATGTCTGTGTGTTTACAGGCAGCAATGCTTGTTTCCCATAACACCCATGTCTGTGTCTTTACAGGAGCCAATGCTTGTTTCCCATAGCACCCACGTCTGTGTCTTTACAGGAGCCAATGCTTGTTTCCCATAACACCCATGTCTGTGTCTTTACAGGCACCAGTGCTTGTTTCCCATAACATCCATGTCTGTGTCTTTGCAGGCACCAGTGCTTGTTTCCCATAACACCCATGACTGTGTCTTTGCAGGCGCCAATGCTTGTTTGCCAGAACACCCATGTCTGCGTGTTTGCAGGCGCCAATGCTTGTTTCCCATACCACCCACGTCTGTGTGTTTACAGGAGCCAATGCTTGTTTCCCATAACACCCATGTCTGTGTCTTTACAGGCGCCAATGCTTGTTTCCCATAACACCCATGTCTGTGTCTTTACAGGAGCCAATGCTTGTTTCCCATAACACCATGTCTGTGTGTTTACAGGCAGCAATGCTTGTTTCCCATAACATCCATGTCTGTGTCTTTACAGGAGCCAATGCTTGTTTCCCATAACACCCACGTCTGTGTCTTTACAGGAGCCAATGCTTGTTTCCCATAACACCCATGTATGTGTCTTTGCAGGCGCCAATGCTTGTTTGCCAGAACACCCATGTCTGTGTGTTTGCAGGCGCCAATGCTTGTTTCCCATACCACCCACGTCTGTGTGTTTACAGGAGGCAATGCTTGTTTCCCATAACACCCATGTCTGTGTCTTTACAGGAGCCAATGCTTGTTTCCCATAACACCCATGTCTGTGTGTTTACAGGCAGCAATGCTTGTTTTCCATAACACCCATGTCTGTGTCTTTACAGGCACCAGTGCTTGTTTCCCATAACACCCATGTCTGTGTCTTTGCAGGCGCCAATGCTTGTTTGCCAGAACACCCATGTCTGTGTGTTTGCAGGCGCCAATGCTTGTTTCCCTACCACCCACGTCTGTGTGTTTACAGGAGCCAATGCTTGTTTCCCATAACACCCATGTCTGTGTCTTTACAGGAGCCAATGCTTGTTTCCCATAACACCCATGTCTGTGTGTTTACAGGCAGCAATGCTTGTTTCCCATAACACCCATGTCTGTGTCTTTACAGGAGCCAATGCTTGTTTCCCATAGCACCCACGTCTGTGTCTTTACAGGAGCCAATGCTTGTTTCCCATAACACCCATGTCTTTGTCTTCACAGGCACCAGTGCTTGTTTCCCATAACATCCATGTCTGTGTCTTTACAGGCACCAGTGCTTGTTTCCCATAACACCCATGTCTGTGTCTTTGCAGGCGCCAATGCTTGTTTGCCAGAACACCCATGTCTGTGTGTTTGCAGGCGCCAATGCTTGTTTCCCCTACCACCCACGTCTGTGTGTTTACAGGAGCCAATGCTTGTTTCCCATAACACCCATGTCTGTGTGTTTGCAGGCGCCAATGCTTGTTTCCCATAACACCCATGTCTGTGTGTTTACAGGAGCCAATGCTTGTTTCCCATAACACCCATGTCTGTGTCTTTACAGGCGCCAATGCTTGTTTCCCATAACACCCATGTCTGTGTGTTTACAGGAGCCAATGCATGTTTCCCATAACACCCATGTCTGTGTCTTTACAGGCGCCAATGCTTGTTTCCCATAACACCCATGTCTGTGTCTTTACAGGAGCCTATGCTTGTTTCCCATAACACCCATGTCTGTGTGTTTACAGGCAGCAATGCTTGTTTCCCATAACACCCATGTCTGTGTCTTTACAGGAGCCAATGCTTGTTTCCCATAGCACCCACGTCTGTGTCTTTACAGGAGCCAATGCTTGTTTCCCATAACACCCATGTCTTTGTCTTCACAGGCACCAATGCTTGTTTCCCATAACATACATGTCTGTGTGTTTACAGGAGCCAGTGCTTGTTTCCCATAACACCCATGTCTGTGTCTTTGCAGGCGCCAATGCTTGTTTGCCAGAACACCCATGTCTGTGTGTTTGCAGGCGCCAATGCTTGTTTCCCATACCACCCACGTCTGTGTGTTTACAGGAGCCAATGCTTGTTTCCCATAACACCCATGTCTGTGTGTTTGCAGGCGCCAATGCTTGTTTCCCATAACACCCATGTCTGTGTGTTTACAGGCAGCAATGCTTGTTTCCCATAACACCCATGTCTGTGTCTTTACAGGAGCCAATGCTTGTTTCCCATAGCACCCACGTCTGTTTCTTTACAGGAGCCAATGCTTGTTTCCCATAACACCCATGTCTTTGTCTTCACAGGCACCAATGCTTGTTTCCCATAACATCCATGTCTGTGTCTTTACAGGCACCAGTGCTTGTTTCCCATAACACCCATGTCTGTGTGTTTACAGGAGCCAATGCTTGTTTCCCATAACACCCATGTCTGTGTCTTTACAGGCACCAGTGCTTGTTTCCCATAACACCCATGTCTGTGCCTTTGCAGGAGCCAATGCTTGTTTCCCATAACACCCACGTCTCTGTGTTTACTGGAGCCAATGCTTGTTTCCCATAACACCCATGTCTGTGTCAGCAGGCGCCAGTGCTTGTTTCACTGCTGGAGGCGGCGGTTCCGTCAGCGGCCACCAGAGGGCGCTCCTCACCTGATGATGAAACCCACGGAGCTGCACATTGGATGGAAGGGAGAAGGGTTTCCTCTTTCGGGTAAGCGGCGGCAGAGACAGCACCAGCAACAAATGCTGAGATCACTTCCTGCCTCTCTTTGTGTGTCCAGCCTGCTGCAGAGGAGGAAGGATCCCTGTCTGTCTGTGCAGCGACCTTCATCTACAGACCCCCCTCAGACCCCAGATCTGCCCCCCTCAGACCCCAGATCAGTCCCTGCCCCCCCCCGTCAGACCCCAGATCAGTCCCTGCCCCCTCGGACCCCAGGAGGAGGAGAGAGCCTGGAGACGTCTGCACAGGTCTCTGCTCAGGTAGGAGATTGTCAGCACCTTCTGCTGTGTTTGTAGAAATAGACTGAATAATCCTTGAGGGAATCTCTGCAGGAGCCGGGCTGAGCTGAGCTCTTCTATCCGGGGCCCCTGGGGCTGAGCTGGGCTCTTCTATCCGGGGGCCCCTGGGGCTGATCCCGGCCCTTCTATCCGGGGGGCCCTGGGGCTGAGCTGGGCTCTTCTATCTGGGGCCCCTGTGGCTGAGCTGGGTTCTTCTATCCGTGGACACTGTGGCTGAGCTGGGCTCTTCTATGCGGGGCCCATGGGGGCTGAGCTGGGCTCTTCTATCCGGGGGCCCCTGGGCCTGAGCTGGGCTCTTGCATCCAGGGCCCCTGGGGCTGAGCTGGGCTCTTCTATCCGGGGGGCCCTGGGGCTGAGCTGGTCTCTTCTATCTGGGACCCCTGGGGCTGAGCTGGACTCTTCTATCTGGGGTCCCTGGGCCTGAGCTGGGCTCTTCTATCCGGGGTCCCTGGGGCTGAGCTGGGCTCTTCTATCCGGGGTCCTGGGGCTGAGCTGGGCTCTTCTATCCGGAGGCCCCTGGGGCTGAGCTGGGCTCTTTTATCCGGGGGCCCCCTGGGGCTGAGCTGGGCTTTTCTATCCGGGGGTCCCTGGGGCTGAGCTGGGCTCTTCTATCCGGGAGCCTTGGGGCTGAGCTGGGCTCTTCTATCCGGGGGTCCTGGGGCTGAGCTGGGCTCTTTTATCCGGGGGCACCTGGGGCTGAGCTGCGCTCTTCTATCCGGGGCCCCTGGGGCTGAGCTGGGCTCTTCTATCTGGGGGCCCTGGGGCTGAGCTCGGCTCTTAAATCTGGGGACCCCGGGGCTGAGCTGGGCTCTTCAATCCAGGGCCCCTGGTGTTGAGCTGGGCTTATTCATCTGGGGGCCTCTGGGGCTGTGCTGGGCTCCTCTATCCGGATGCCCTGGAAGGCTGAGCTGGGCTCTTCTATCCGGGGGCCCGTGAGGCTGAGCTAGGCTCATCTATCCGGAGGCCTCTGGGGCTGAACTGGGCTCTTCTATCCGGGGCCCTGGGGATGAGCTGGGCTCTTCTGTCCGGGGCCCCTGGGGTTGAGCTGGGCTCTTCTATTCAGGGGCCCCTGGGGCTGAGCTTGGCTCTTCTATCCCGGGGCACCAGGGGCTGAGCTGGGCTCTTCTATCTGGGGGCCCCTGGCACTGAGCTGGGCTCTTCTATCCGGGGGTCTTGGGGCTGAGCTGGGCTCTTTTATCCGGGACCCCTTGGGCTGAGCTGGGCTCTTCTATCCCGGGGCCCCTGGGGCTGAGCTGGACTCTTCTATCCGGGGGTGCCTGGGCCTGAGCTGGGCTCTTCTATCTGGGGGCCCTGGGGCTGAGCTGGGCTCTTCTATCTGGGGGTTCCCTGGGGCTGAACTGGGCTCTTCTATCCAGGAGCCCCTGGGGCTGAGCTGGGGCTGAGCTGGGCTCTTTTATCTGGGGGCCCTGGGGCTGAGCTAGGCTCTTCTAACCGGGGGCCCCTGGGGTTGATCTGGGCCCTTCTATTCGGAGGCCCCTGGGGCTGAGCTGGACTCTTCTATCTGGGGCCCCTGGGGCTGAGCTGAGCTGGGCTCTTCTATCCGGGGGCCCCTGGGGCTGATCTGGGCCCTTCTATCCGGAGGCCCCTGGGGCTGAGCTGGACTCTTCTATCTGGGGGCCCCGGGGCTGAGCTGGGCTTTTCTATCCGGGGGCCCCTGGGCCTGATCTGGGCCCTTCTATTCGGAGGTCCCTGGGGCTGAGCTGGACTCTTCTATCTGGGGGCCCTGGGGCTGAGCTGGGCTCTTCTATCCGGGGGCTCCTGGGGCTGAGCTGGGCTTTTCTATCTGGGGGCTCCTGGGGCTGACCTGGGCTCTTCTATCCGGGGGTCCGGGGGCTGAGCTGGGCTCTTCTATCCAGGGCCCCTGGGGCTGAGCAGGGCTCTTCTATCCGGTGGCACCTGGAGCTGAGCTGGGCTCTTCTATCCGGGGGCCTTGGGGCTGAGCTAGGCTCTTTTATCCGGGGCCCCTGGGGCTGAGCTGGGCTCTTCTATCCGGGGCCTCTGGGGATGAGCTGGGCTCCTCTATCCGGAGGCCCCTGGGGCAGATCTGGGCCCTTCTATCCAGAGGCCCCTGGGGCTGGGCTGGACTCTTCTATATGGGGGCCCTGGGGCTGAGCTGGGCTCTTCTATCCGGGGCCTCTGGGGATGAGCTGGGCTCTTCTATCCGGAGGCCTCTGGGCTGATCTGGGCCCTTCTATCCAGAGGCCCCTGGGGCTGAGCTGGACTCTTCTATATGGGGGCCCTGGGGCTGAGCTGGGCTCTTCTATCCGGGGTGCCCCTGGGGCTGAGCTGGGCTGTTCTATCCGGGACCCTGGGGCTGAGCTCGGCTCTTCTATCCGGGGGTCCTGGGGCTGAGCTGGGCTCTTTTATCCGGGGGCACCTGGGGCTGAGCTGGGCTCTTCTATCCGGGGCCCCTGCAGCTGAGCTGGGCTCTTCTATCTGGGGGCCCTGGGGCTGAGCTCGGGTCTTATATCTGGGGACCCCGGGGCTGAGCTGGGCTCTTCTATCCGGGGGCCCTGGGGCTGAGCTGGGCTCTTCTATCCGGGGGTCCTGGGGCTGAGCTGGGCTCTTCTATCTGGGGGCCCCTGGGGCTGAGCTGGGCTCGTCTATCCGGAGGCCTCTGGGGCTGAGCTGGGCTCTTCTATCCGGGGCCTCTGGGGATGAGCTGGGCTCTTCTATCCGGGGGCCCTGGGGCTGAGCTGGGCTCTTCTATCCGGGGGTCCTGGGGCTGAGCTGGGCTCTTCTATCTGGGGGCCCCTGGGGCTGAGCTGGGCTCGTCTATCCGGAGGCCTCTGGGGCTGAGCTGGGCTCTTCTATCCGGGGCCTCTGGGGATGAGCTGGGCTCTTCTATCCGGAGGCCTCTGGGCTGATCTGGGCCCTTCTATCCAGAGGCCCCTGGGGCTGAGCTGGGCTCTTCTATATGGGGGCCCTGGGGCTGAGCTGGGCTCTTCTATCCGGGGTGCCCCTGGGGCTGAGCTGGGCTGTTCTATCCGGGGCCCTGGGGCTGAGCTCGGCTCTTCTATCCGGGGGTCCTGGGGCTGAGCTGGGCTCTTTTATCCGGGGGCACCTGGGGCTGAGCTGGGCTCTTCTATCCGGGGACCCTGCAGCTGAGCTGGGCTCTTCTATCTGGGGGCCCTGGGGCTGAGCTCGGGTCTTATATCTGGGGACCCCGGGGCTGAGCTGGGCTCTTCTATCCGGGGGCCCTGGGGCTGAGCTGGGCTCCTCTATCCGGGGCCCTGGGGATGAGCTGGGCTCTTCTATCTGGGGGCCCCTGGGGCTGAGATGGGCTCTTCTATCTGGAGCCCCTGCGGCTGAGCTGGGCTCTTCTAATCAGGTCCCTGAGGTTGAGCTGGGCTCTTCTATCCGGGGCCCCTGGGGTTGAGCTGGGCTCTTCTATCCAGGGGCCCCTGGGGCTGAGCTAGGCTCTTCTATCCTGGGGCACCAGGGGCTGAGCTGGGCTCTTCTATCTGGGGGCCCCTGGGGCTGAGCTGGGCTCTTCTACCCGGGGTCTTGAGGCTGAGCTGGGCTCTTTTATCCGTGACCCCTGGGGCTGAGCTGGGCTCTTCTATCCCTGGGCCCCAGGGGCTGAGCTGGACTCTTCTATCCGGGGGTGCCTGGGGCTGAGCTGGGCTCTTCTATCTGGGGGCCCTGGGGCTGAGTTGGGCTCTTCTATCTGGGGGGCCCCTGGGGCTGAGCTGGACTCTTCTATCCGGGGCCCCTGGGGCTGACCTGGGCTCTTCTATCCGGGGGCCTTGGGGCTGAGCTGGGCTCTTCTATCCAGGGCCCCTGGGGCTGAGCTGGGCTCTTTTATCCGGGGACTCTGGGGATGAGCTGGGCTCTTCTATCCGGAGGCCCCTGGGGCTGATCTGGGCCCTTCTATCCAGAGGCCACTGGGGCTGAGCTGGACTCTTCTATATGGGGGCCCTGGGGCTGAGCTGGGCTCTTCTATCCGGGGTGCCCCTGGGGTTGAGCTGGGCTCTTCTATCCAGGGGCCCCTGGGGCTGAGCTAGGCTCTTCTATCCTGGGGCACCAGGGGCTGAGCTGGGCTCTTCTATCTGGGGGCCCCTGGGGCTGAGCTGGGCTCTTCTACCCGGGGTCTTGGGGCTGAGCTGGGCTCTTTTATCCGTGACCCCTGGGGCTGAGCTGGGCTCTTCTATCCCGGGGCCCCAGGGGCTGAGCTGGACTCTTCTATCCGGGGGTGCCTGGGGCTGAGCTGGGCTCTTCTATCTGGGGGCCCTGGGGCTGAGCTGGGCTCTTCTATCTGGGGGGCCCCTGGGGCTGAGCTGGACTCTTCTATCCGGGGCCCCTGGGGCTGACCTGGGCTCTTCTATCCGGGGGCCTTGGGGCTGAGCTGGGCTCTTCTATCCAGGGCCCCTGGGGCTGAGCTGGGCTCTTTTATCCGGGGACTCTGGGGATGAGCTGGGCTCTTCTATCCGGAGGCCCCTGGGGCTGATCTGGGCCCTTCTATCCAGAGGCCACTGGGGCTGAGCTGGACTCTTCTATATGGGGGCCCTGGGGCTGAGCTGGGCTCTTCTATCCGGGGTGCCCCTGGGGCTGATCTGGGCTTTTCTATCCAGGGCCCTGGGGCTGAGCTGGGCTCTTCTATCCGGGGGTCCTGGGGCTGAGCTGGGCTCTTTTATCCGGGGGCACCTGGGGCTGAGCTGGGCTCTTCTATCTGGGGGCCCTGGGGCTGAGCTCTGGTCTTATATCTGGGGACCCCGGGGCTGAGCTGGGCTCTTCTATCCGGGGTCCCTGGGGTTGAGCTGGGCTTATCTATCTGGGGGCCTCTGGGGCTGAGCTGGGCTCCTCTATCCGGGGTCCCTGGGGTTGAGCTGGGCTTATCTATCTGGGGGCCTCTGGGGCTGAGCTGGGCTCTTCTATCTGGGGGCCCTGGGGCTGAGCTGGGCTCTTCTATCCGGGGGCCCTGGGGCTGAGCTGGGCTCCTCTATCCGGGGCCCTGGGGATGAGCTGGGCTCTTCTATCTGGGGGCCCCTGGGGCTGAGATGGGCTCTTCTATCTGGAGCCCCTGCGGCTGAGCTGGGCTCTTCTAATCAGGTCCCTGAGGTTGAGCTGGGCTCTCCTATCCGGGGCCCCTGGGGTTGAGCTGGGCTCTTCTATCCAGGGGCCCCTGGGGCTGAGCTAGGCTCTTCTATCCTGGGGCACCAGGGGCTGAGCTGGGCTCTTCTATCTGGGGGCCCCTGGGGCTGAGCTGGGCTCTTCTACCCGGGGTCTTGAGGCTGAGCTGGGCTCTTTTATCCGTGACCCCTGGGGCTGAGCTGGGCTCTTCTATCCCGGGGCCCCAGGGGCTGAGCTGGACTCTTCTATCCGGGGGTGCCTGGGGCTGAGCTGGGCTCTTCTATCTGGGGGCCCTGGGGCTGAGTTGGGCTCTTCTATCTGGGGGGCCCCTGGGGCTGAGCTGGACTCTTCTATCCGGGGCCCCTGGGGCTGACCTGGGCTCTTCTATCCGGGGGCCTTGGGGCTGAGCTGGGCTCTTCTATCCAGGGCCCCTGGGGCTGAGCTGGGCTCTTTTATCCGGGGACTCTGGGGATGAGCTGGGCTCTTCTATCCGGAGGCCCCTGGGGCTGATCTGGGCCCTTCTATCCAGAGGCCACTGGGGCTGAGCTGGACTCTTCTATATGGGGGCCCTGGGGCTGAGCTGGGCTCTTCTATCCGGGGTGCCCCTGGGGTTGAGCTGGGCTCTTCTATCCAGGGGCCCCTGGGGCTGAGCTAGGCTCTTCTATCCTGGGGCACCAGGGGCTGAGCTGGGCTCTTCTATCTGGGGGCCCCTGGGGCTGAGCTGGGCTCTTCTACCCGGGGTCTTGGGGCTGAGCTGGGCTCTTTTATCCGTGACCCCTGGGGCTGAGCTGGGCTCTTCTATCCCGGGGCCCCAGGGGCTGAGCTGGACTCTTCTATCCGGGGGTGCCTGGGGCTGAGCTGGGCTCTTCTATCTGGGGGCCCTGGGGCTGAGCTGGGCTCTTCTATCTGGGGGGCCCCTGGGGCTGAGCTGGACTCTTCTATCCGGGGCCCCTGGGGCTGACCTGGGCTCTTCTATCCGGGGGCCTTGGGGCTGAGCTGGGCTCTTCTATCCAGGGCCCCTGGGGCTGAGCTGGGCTCTTTTATCCGGGGACTCTGGGGATGAGCTGGGCTCTTCTATCCGGAGGCCCCTGGGGCTGATCTGGGCCCTTCTATCCAGAGGCCACTGGGGCTGAGCTGGACTCTTCTATATGGGGGCCCTGGGGCTGAGCTGGGCTCTTCTATCCGGGGTGCCCCTGGGGCTGATCTGGGCTTTTCTATCCAGGGCCCTGGGGCTGAGCTGGGCTCTTCTATCCGGGGGTCCTGGGGCTGAGCTGGGCTCTTTTATCCGGGGGCACCTGGGGCTGAGCTGGGCTCTTCTATCTGGGGGCCCTGGGGCTGAGCTCTGGTCTTATATCTGGGGACCCCGGGGCTGAGCTGGGCTCTTCTATCCGGGGTCCCTGGGGTTGAGCTGGGCTTATCTATCTGGGGGCCTCTGGGGCTGAGCTGGGCTCCTCTATCCGGGGGCCCTGGAGGGCTGAGCTGGGCTCTTCTATCCGGGGGCCCTGGCACTGAGCTGGGCTCTTCTATCCGGGGGTCCTGGGGCTGAGCTGGGCTCTTCTATCCGGGCGCCCCTGGGGCTGAGCTGGGCTCGTCTATCTGGAGGCCTCTGGGGCTGAGCTGGGCTCTTCTATCCGGGGCCCTGGGGATGAGCTGGGCTCTACTATCTGGGGGCCCCTGGGGCTGAGATGGGCTCTTCTATATGGAGCCCCTGGGGGTTGAGCTGGGCTCTTCTAACCAGGTCCCTGAGGTTGAGCTGGGCTCTTCTATCCGGGCCCCTGGGGTTGAGCTTGGCTCTTCTATCCCGGGGCCCCTGGGGCTGAGCTGGGCTCTTCAATCCGGGGGCCTTGGGGCTGAGCTGCACTCTTCTATCTGGGGCCCCTGGGCTGAGCTCGGCTCTTCTATCCGGGCTGTTCCTGCCTTAGTACATCAGGTAGTACCGCCCATGACGGCGTGCCATGGGTAGTACAGTTGATACTTCATCTTATTCCTTGATCTCGGGAGGGTGCAGCCTTGTACTCATTTGTTCTTGCCTTAGTACATCGGGTAGTACCGCCCATGACGGCGTTCCATGGGTAGTACGATTGATACCTCATCTCATTCCTAGATCTAGGGGTGGTGCAGCCTTGTACTCATTTGTACTTGCCTTAGTACATCAGGTAGTACCACCAATGACGGCGTGCCATGGGTAGTACGGTTGATACTTCATCTCATTCCTAGATCCAGGGCTTGTGCAGCCTTGTACTAATTTGTTCTTGCCTTAGTACATCGGGTAGTACCGCCCATGACGGCGTGCAATGGGTAGTACGATTGATTCCTCATCTCATTCCTAGATCTAGGGAGGGTGCAGCCTTGTACTCATTTGTACTTTCCTTAGTACATCAGGTAGTACCACCAATGAGGGTATGCCATGCGTAGCAGTGAAGATACTTTCCCAGGTGTTGTACGCCCCTGAAGATGGCACCATTTCAAGGGGACGTCTCATCGCCACAATGCTGCTCCTCTGGTTGGTGTTGCAAGCGATCCAGAAGGCAGTTTTGTTGCTTTTTACGGGCACTTTGCCCGTAGTGGCTCTTATAGTCCGTGGACAGATTGCTTGTATGGAACCCTGTGTCTGTGGTACAGGTCCGACTCGACCCGCTCTGCCTGCTTTGTTCTGCAATAAATACTGTCTGAGTCACCTATATAGGACACTGTGTGTACCGAGCCAGGACGGTATCAGGTGATCCCACTTTAGGGAACCCTGTCTGACATTCTGAGGTATGTGGGGGCTAAGTGACCAACAAACCAATCTTGTGAACTGGACGGGTGAAAGGGTTGACCGGGTCGTGATATGCTTGGGGCTGAGTCGGAACGGCTGCATCTTTGTAGGAGTGGAAAGCGTAGTACCGGCATCTATAGGATCAAAGTTCACCCATCAATAAAACATTTCAAAGGCATAAACTGCATGTGCATGTACAACAAATGTTACTGCCCCCCTGTGCTCAATGTTGCCTCTGTCTTCACAATGTTGTGTAACTTCTGCCCTGTAATTAACTCCGATCAAACCAGGAGCCTCATGTTTAACCCCTTGCATGCTGGTGACGAACCCCAGCCGCCACGCTCTGCGGTGCTCGTGTGCGGATGACGGCTGGGGTTCGTCACGGCCCCGCCCTGTTCTTTTGTTTACCGCACAGCGGCGGAAACAGGCCAGCAGCGAAGGGGTTAAAGAACCCTTTCAACTAACGAAAGATCCAATGTGCAAATTCCACAGATTTGTTTGGAATAGTAGTTTTGTGCTGAAAAATTCCCCTAATTGTTCGCTCTGGAAAAAAAATCTACCTGAAATGTTTGTTAACTGCTCACATTGACCCCTTAAATGCTGGCCCTCTCTCTCCCCTCCCCCACGTGCTGAGCACTTTCTTCTAACGTATTTTGGGTAGTTTCTGCTTAGGGTACATAACTTTTTTTCACAAAAGGTACCCATGGCAAATTTGGCACCATCTTATGTCTAACATCCTGGGGATTGTAAAGGTACCAGGGGGTTTTGGATTCCCCTGGAGGGGACCCAGAAAATAGGCAAAATAGGGAAAAGGTGCTCCAGAGAAAACTGTTTTTTTCCTATAAATGTTATCATCGAACATTTGCTGTGCTAAGGTCACCATCTTCCCAGTTTGTAGGGACAAAAACAGTTTTTTTACAACAGTTTTAGCACATTTTGCCTATTTTTGTGCTCTCAACCTTCTTCCAGTTTTTGGTGGAATCCACTGTGAAACCCAGGGGGGATCCAGGAAAGTTGAAGATTTCTGAAAGGATTGTTAATCAGCAGGGAGGGATGAGGAATTGAAGCGTCCGTTTCTTTCCCCAGAGTAAGTATTGAGTTAATCAAAAATGAAAACGGACACTTGTAACACTTCTTGACCATTGGCTAAGAAGAATATTAGAATACCCTCAAAAACTCAATGTTGTATGGAATGCGGTATATATGTTTCCTCCGCCCCACATTGTAGTTATGGCAGTTATCATAGGATATTCCAATAAGTATTGATTGCCAGCCTCATCCAGAGGCACCTCTGGTCTAAAGTGCAGTGTCCAGAGATGAAGGGATATCCCTCAGAAAAGTGTGAAATCAAATTGTTGAAAAAAGGAAAAAATGTTAAAAAGGGAGAAGACACCCAAAGTTTTAATGAGGGGTGAATTTCCACTGTAGTAAAATAAGCTTATACTTCAATTCCTCATCCCTCCCTGCTGATTAACAATTATATAAGCAGCGCACATATATCGGGATGACTTGCCGCAAAATAAAAATAAGAATTGGTGAACATAAAAGCAATATTAGATTAAAAAAGAACACCTCTAAATTATGTTCCCACTTTACAGAACTGAATCATTCCTGCGACGAGCTCCATTGGACTGTGATAGAAATGTTAACAGAGAAATCCCACAACTCTGAGAAAATATTGTATGAAAAGGAACAGAGGTGGGTAAATCGCCTTAATACCTATGAACAAGGTCTGAATGATTCTATCGCCTGGCACCAATTTGCAAAATAAAACATTCACCACCTTCATCAATACCCCAATTTAACTTATATCAAACCAAGCCGGTTCTTACATCAATCAAAGGCTCCAATGTACCTTTAATTCGTAAAATCTAGCCTTGTAATATGTTACAGAACACTGCTTGTTTTGTTGTGTTAACAGCTTCTCGGAACCGTAAAGAATTCTCAATACACGAACAAAATAAAGCTTTCCAATCACGTGCTTGAGTAAAGCCCCTTTAAATCTAAGCTCCAAGCTTTCACCTAACATCCGAGGGCAGAGCCAGCACAAGTCCGAAAATAGTTTACCACGCGGGTAATGGCGGCGCAGACAATTTCAGAGAAAAACCGGTAAGACACGCAAGCTGCACTGATAATGATTCGCCCCTTTCCCAACAGCTCTGGGCTATAATTAGCGGAATTCCCCTGATTGAGAAACAAGTTCTACCAACCCAGGTAGGACTTACCCATTACCATTTCTTAAACTTTATTTCATAACTTTGTTTCCCTGAGAACCCGCTCATTTCACTACTTTAGGGGGTGAACCAGAATATACTTGTTTTCGGTTATCTACGAAGCTTTGGGTCTCCCACCAAAAGACCTTGTCCATGAGCCAATGTGCCAAATATGTTCATAATGGCCCGTTATTACTGTTCTATATCGAGTTGTGCTTGTTGAGTAACTACTGTTTAAATATTACCCGAAAAACAGTGGACAAATGAATACTTAGTTGTTAAGAGCACGTCTTCATACTTACTGCCACGCATATTATTAGATCACCAGCTAAATTATGCGTTGTTGTAAACTGAGACCTAACACCTGGGGTCCACATCTAGCATGTCTACCTTAATCCATTGTATAGAAACCTTCCTTTAACAGATTTCGTAACATAATGCTTACTTTTGAAGAAGTAGAAATTTTCCTTTTTCCAGCCTCTTATGAACGCAATACAATTCAAATGAACAGTGTGTATTTGTGTATGTATGTCTCCTTTTTTATTACAGAATTTGGAGGAACGGTTTTCTTAATCAAGTGTCAGAAAACGACCACATCACAAAAATACTGCACAAATTGTGTGAGTAACATTTCTTGTTTGTTAGTCCTGACGAAAGCTCCATAGACCCCTCGGGCCAAAGGAGCTGAAACATGTCGACAACTCTACCATTATACTCCTAGATCCAGTAACTTGATCTCTTTGAAGTATAAGCTTATTTTACTACAGTGGAAATTCACCCCTCATTAAAACTTTGGGTGTCTTCTCCCTTTTTAACATACTTTCCTTTTTTCAACAATTTGATTTCACACTTTTCTGAGGGATATCCCTTCATCTCTGGACACTGCACTTTAGACCAGGGGTGCCTCTGGATGAGGCTGGCAATCAATACTTATTGGAATATCCTATGATAACTGCCATAACTACAATGTGGGGCGGAGGAAACATATATACCGCATTCCATACAACATTGAGTTTTTGAGGGTATTCTAATATTCTTCTTAGCCAATGGTCAAGAAGTGTTACAAGTGTCCGTTTTCATTTTTGATTAACTCGATTTCTGAAAGGAGACAAAACTCAGAATTCACAAAGAAGTCATATGTGTAGATCCCTCAAGATTTTCCCAAAGATGCTGACTGTTGAAATAACGAAATATTGAAAATGAGTAGGACAAAAATGCCATTTGTGACAACGTTTTCACCTGTGAATTTCTGTCACAATGGCCAATTTACAAAACTGTTATTTGTACATCTCTAAACTTGAGGGTGCCCATACTGGAATATGATTCAGCGGACGAGTCTGGCTGAGGTGTTCTGGTTGGTCTGGAGTTTGTGTAGCAGGGTTTTGTTGATTCCGGCGTAGAGGGCGTTGCCGTAGTCCAGTCTGCTCGTTATCAGTGTACGGGTGACGGTCTTTCTGCATTCTGTGAGGATCCACTGTAAGGTCTTGCAGAGGATGTGGAGGGAGTTGAAGCAGGTGGAGGCAAGGGTGTTGATCTGGTGGGTCAAGGCTTGCTGTCTATGACGATCCTGAGATTCTTGGCATGGGTGGTGAGGGTAGATGTTTGTCCAGTCTTTAGTAGCCACCAGGTGGAGTCCTACGCTGACGTGCTTTTCCCGAAGATCACGGTTTAAGTCTGTCAGTGTTTTAGACAGATGATCTTCATCTAGTGGGCAATTCCAGTCACACAGGAATAAAACTTCATCCGGGTACTGGGCGTCTTGACCATGAGAGACAGTTGTGTGTCAGTGTAGGAGAGAACGTTGATGTTATGAGAGGGGATGATTCTAGCTAAAGGGATTATGTATGCATTGAACAGCTCCAGGAAGATCTGTGTGGAACTCAGCAGACATAGCCACCGGCATGAAATGTGTACGGTGACAGGATGACTGACTTGGTTCTTCCAATCAGGAAGAAGCAGATCCATCGGAGTGCGTCTCGTTGGATTCTGATCTCCTGGAGGCGATGAATAAGGATGGGATGGGAGACTGTCTCAAACTCTACAGAGAGGACCAGGAGAATGAGATCACCAAGTCTCTTCTGTCCAGAGTCATGCGGATGTCATCCATGGCGGGGATGTGGACAGTTTCCAAGCTGTGGTTGGGGCTCAAACCAGACTGAGTGGTTTTGAGGAGCTGGTGGTCCTTGAGGTATTCAACAAAGTGTCTGTTGACCATTTTCTCTAGGATGTAAACCAGGAATGGTAGCAGGGAGATCGGCCTGTGCTTGGCGAGCGGTAAAGGGTTTGAGGGGGTTTCTTTAGCAGTGGGAGGACAGTGGTGTCTTTCTCTCAATCAGTTCTTCCTTGGGGTCTGTAGTAAGATCGAGAGATCCACCCCCAGGCATCACCAACTCTGAATGCTGTATTAGCACAGAGTATTGGAGTGGCCAGACGAGGGAAAGGGGCTTAGGGGATAGGAACTGCGAGGAGCGAGATTTCAAAAAGAAAGCATACATAATATTCAGATGGAACCTAAGTTTTGAGTTCCCCGTAAAACTTCCCCCGCTTTTGAAGGATTAGGTTTTTTTACCCTGTTTGGTGAACTTAGAACTCTCTCTCTATATATTCTGCTTTTGTGAGGGTTTCTGCTTCTATACTGGCTCTCTTAAAATTAGGCTGTAAAATAAAGGTGATTAGGTGAAGTCACTTGTTCAACGCTAACCTTTTAACACCTTAGCTACACCCAATTCTAGACACTACTACAAGGATACATTCCCTAAAGAGTTTCATTAAACATTTCTCTCCCTCGCCTTCAATAGTTCAACGCCCCAGGTTAAGTCATCTGGATGTGAAAGAAAGTTATATGAACTGAACAATAATATTCATGAATCATGTTCTTTATTCTTCAGCCAAACGGGGTTGTCTCTATGGAGCTGCCTTCCATGGAATTGTTTCAACTACTAATGGTCTTGACTGGTAGCGCAAGAAATCAGGTTACATTTTGTCTATTCCTTCGAGTAAGAACCAAAACTATGATGAGGCTTGAAACGCTAAAAAGTTTGGCCAACTCAGCTCTTATCAGGGGTTTCACTCTCTCCAAGTGGAGGCCGGACTCAGCCCCTACCAGGGTTTTCACTCTCTCCCGAGTGCAGGCCGGACTCAACCCTTACCAGGTGTTTCACTCTCTCCCGAGTAGATGCCGGACTCAGCCCTTACCAGGGGTTTCACTCTCTCCCGAGTGGAGGCCGGACTCAGCCCCTACCAGGGGTTTCACCCTCTCCTGAGTGGAGGCCGGACTCAGCCCTTACCAGGGGCTTCACTCTCTCCCGAGTGGAGGCCAGACTCAGCCCTTACCAGGGGTTTCACTCTCTCCTGAGTGGAGGCCAGACTCAGCCCTTACCAGGGGTTTCACTCTCCCCGAGTGGAGGCCAGACTCAGCCCTTACCAGGGGTTTCACTCTCTCCCGAGTGGAGGCCGGACTCAGCCCTTACCAGGGGTTTCACTCTTTCCCGAGTGGAGGCCCGACTCAGCCCTTACCAGGGGTTTCACTTTCTCCCAAGTGGAGGCCGGACTCAGCCCTTACGAGAGAGTGGGGTTTTGGGTGCTGCTGGTGCGGATGAGGTGAGTGTTGGGTGTGGGTAAGTGCATGAGAATTTGCAGGAAGCGCAAGAGAACGCTCCCTCGATGTTGTATGGGGCAGTGAGGCACCAGCTTGTGGAAGGGTGGCTGGGGTTGAGGGCACGGAGGGTCGCAGTAGGTAGTAGCGGGAGTGGAGAGGACCAGGGTTCCTGTCACTGGGCATCGTCCATGCATGGATGGGTGCAGACTGGCTTGCCTTTGGCATGCCTTCAGGGCATATGGCCATGTCTGAACTGGGGTGGCGGAGTGAGCTAAAGAATGATGATGGATTAAACCCAGATCAGTTGACTGGGAGTGAGTGCTTGTAATGTTCAACACTCCGTCCATCATCCCTTTTGGTATCGCTTTGTTGGCCGTAAGTTGGCAGGGTATGCCCAGACGTGGCTCCCGTGCTCACTTTGCCACTGGATTCAAGCTAGCATGGCTGATGACCGCTGATTAACCAGAAACCGGTCCTAGGATGCTTGCTTCTGGTCCAGGGAAGACATGGCTTGGCAGTTCGGGCTGGACTGTTCCCATGAGGCACAGGGTCAGACTGATTTGCATATGGCCATGTCTGCACTGAGGTGGCGTAGTGAGCTAAAGAATGATGAGGGACAATGGGCAGATGGATAAGATCCCCTCCCCCTTTGAACTTATATTAAGGAAAGAAACGAGTGGCTGTCTGTGGCATCAGTTGCATGACAGCTACTGCAAGACAGTCCGACTCAAGACCATCTTGAGTGTTTTTAAAAAATGCAGTGCCATGCGGAGAGCATGTGGCATTGGTAGATTATCATTTCACACACCCGTAAATAATAAGTTTACACTCCCAGAAGTATTTAGAGACACTTGTATGGGAAAATGCAAGAGAGCGGGAGTAAATAGAATTGGCTGATTCTTTTCCCCCACTGGTCTTCGATCCTTCGAAGAACTGAAAGAAGATTTTACTTTGAATTGGCGGGATTTATTTAAATTTCTTCAAATGAGAGATCTTCTTGAACGGAAAGGAGGGGGACAGGCTAAATTTGGGAAAGTTTAAATTATTGAAAGGATAACCCAAAGTACAAGTAAGCAGCCCTCCCAGATGATATGGACAAACCTCCAAAAAATGAAAGGTGAAGGTAAGAGTGTCCGACGAGACATTTTTTATGCTCATGACTTATTGCAGTCGGTTTTGATATCTGCTAGGTCACAGGCACAGTTTTATAAAACGTGTTTCTTTTTGTATTATACACCTGACAAAATCTCGAAATGGGGGGGTGCTAGAGTGTTCATATTTTTGCATCATGTCAGGTTTTGCAGAAATTTTATAAAGATATCATAAAGTTTTTATCAGAAGTGATAAAAACTGAAATAACACATTGGGGCTGATTTTGATGCGGGTTGGAAAGCATTCCCACCAGGGCCCGATTCTGATGCGGGTTGGAAAGCATTCCCACCCAGGACCTGATTCTGATGCGGTTAGGAACATGTGCTCAACCAAATCGTATCTGGAGGCATCCGGATGCATCGTACTCTCCCGATCCGAGTGGGTCAGAAACCATTTCCAACCCGATTTGGTCAGAAAGCATTTCCAACCCGCATCAGACTCAGCCCCTGAGTGTGTAATCCTGCTCTGGACTTTTGAGACTAATCGGCGTAGGGCAGGGCATGAACTGATTTTTATTTCTATGGCGGTTTTACAGATGTGTATTGCGGCTGCCTGGGTGGATGCTAATGCACCGACTTATCAACAATGGCTTGGTAGGTCGTTAGCAATGTCTAGAAACAGCCATATATAGGCAAAAAGGGAGGAATCGGCGTAATAAAGGTATACAAATCTGGGACCCTCTCCGTGTCTGGATTCAAACTCGAAGTGGAAAATTAAGAAGAAGTAAGAATTTGCACTTTATTGAATCTGCACAAATCACATTAGGATAAATCTTCTTTTCCGGGATTATTTTAGTCTTTTGTAGTAAATTCAATTGTCATTCGAAATTTGAGATGGAAGTAGTGCCTTACATGAAATAATGGAAAGAACTTTGGGAAGTAGGTGAGGTATTAACTCTTACTACTGTCTGCGTGGGGGAAGGGTGGGGTGAAAAATGCAAAATGAAATCCTTCACCAAGAGGCCTGTCCAGAGAAGGGGCAGAGGAAGAGAGGCCCTTCCAGAGGAGGAGAGGAGGTGAGGCCTGTCCAGAGGAGGAGCAGAGGAATTGAGGCCTGTGCAGAGGAGGAGAGGTCTGTCCAGAGGTGCAGAGGAGGGGAGGCCTGTCCACGAGTGCAGAGGAGGCGTGGCCTATCCAGGGGTTCAGAGGAGGTGAGGCCTGTCCAGGGGAGCAGTGTCTCTCTTCGGGGCCTGTGCATAGCGCCTGGAGGCCCAGGGCAGAGTCAGAGGCGCTAGAGGGGTGGAATCAACTCTGGGCTCCTCTGTCCTGAACGAGAATCCTTCACCGAGAGGCTTGTCCAGGGGTGCAGAGGAGGTGAGGCCTGTCCAGTGGTGCAGAGGAGGCGAGGCCTGTCCAGGTGTTCACAGGAGGTGAGGCCTGTCCAGGGGGCAGAGGAGGTGAGGCCTGTCCAGTGGTGCAGAGGAGGACAGGCCTGTCCAGAGGAGGAGAGGAGGAGAGGCCTGTCCAGAGGGCAGAGGAGGTGAGGCCTGTCCAGGGAGCAGAGAAAGAGAGGCCTGTCCAGGGGTGCAGCAGAGGTGAGGCCTGTCCAGAGGTGCAGTGGAGGAGAGGCCTGTCCAGGGATAAGAGGAGGTGAGGCCTGTCCAGGGGTCAGAGGAGGTGAGGCCTGTCCAGGGGGGAAGAGAAGGAGAGGCCTGTCCAGGGGGCAGAGGAGGTGAGGCCTGTCCAGGGGTGCAGAGGAGGAGAGGCCTGTCCAGGGGTGCAGAGGAGGAGAGGTCTGTCCAGAGGAGGAGAGGAGTAGAGGCCTGTCCAGGGGGCAGAGGAGGAATTCCTGTCCAGGAGTGCAGAGGAGGTGAGGCCTGTCCAGGGGCAGAGGAGGTGAGGCCTGTCCTGGGGTGCAGAGAAGGAGAGGCCTGTCCAGAGGGCAGAGGAGGGGAGGCCTGTCCAGGGGGGCAGAGGAGGAGAGAACTGTCCAGGGGTGCAGATGAGGTGAGACTTGTCCAGGGGTACAGAGCAGGTGAGGCCTGCCCAGGGTAGCAGAGGAGGAGAGGCCTGTCCAGGGGTACAGAGGAGGAGAGGCCGGTCCAGGGGGTCAGACGACGAGAGGCCCGTCTACGGGTGCAGAAGAGGAGAGGCCTGTCCATTGTGACAGACGAGGAGAGGTTTGTCCAGAGGAGCTGAGGCCTGTCCAGGGGTGCTGAGGAGGAGAGGCATGTCCAGGGCTGCATGGGAGGTTAGGCCTGTCCAAGGGTGCAGAGGAGGTGAGATCTGTCTAGGGGGTCAGGCAAGGAAAGGCCTGTTTAGAGGAGCTGAGGCCTGTCCAGGGGTGCAGAGGATGTGAGGCCTGTCCAGGGGAGCAGAGGAGGAGACGCCTATCCATGTGAGCAGTGTCTTTCTTCGAGGCCTGTGCATAGCGCCCCGAGACTCAGGGTGGAGTCAGAGGCACTGGATGTGGTGGAATGAACTCTGGGCTCCTCTGTCCTTAATGAGAATCCTTCACCGAGAGGCCTGTCCAGGGGTGCACTGGAGGTGAGGCCTGTCCATGGGGCAGAGGAGGTGAGCCTGCCCAAGGTGTTGCAGAGGAGGTGAGTCCGGTCCAAGGGGGTGCAGAGGAGATGAGTCCTGTCCAAAGGGGTGCAGAGGAGGTGAGGCCTGTCCAGGGGTGTAGAGGAGGAGAAGCCTGTCCAGGGGTGCAGAGGAGGTGAGGCCTGTCCAGGGGTTGCAGAGGAGGTGAGGCCTGTCCAGGGGGTGCAGAGGAAGTGAGGCCTGTCCAGGGGGTGCAGAGGAGGTGAGGCTTGTTGTCAAGGGTTGTGATACTGACAGTGCAGACACTCCTAGGTGCAGAACGATGAGATTTTTCAAATTCCACCCCTGGTTTTTCCACAGCCACCAACTGAACAGTTAACTAGTGGCCGTGCGAACCCAGCCGGGGGAAAGGGTAATGGGACAGAGAAGAGACTGCCTGACCTTCTGGCTCTTCCACTCTACTTCTTCCTTTCTGCCTTACTCCGTTTTATTCCTTTCTTACTCCCTCTCTATCTTTAAGCATGAGTGGAAATCGCTGTAAAAGAAAAGAACACCATTACTAATTTCCTTCAATTCCTTCTTCACTTTCTTACTCTTTCTCTCTCTATGTCCTTACCCGGATTGCCTATGGCTTTTGCTCCTCTTCTATTCTACAATATAAGTATTTTATTCTATGGTAACCTGCATTATAAACAACATTTTAGCATCCTTTCACCCTGTGAGTTAATTTATTGTTTTTCACTCCTTCATTCTTTCCCTCTTTGCCTTACTTTCTTATCTTCTGAATTCTTCTTACTTCTCCCTTAGAAACCTTCTGGAGCTTCCGCAGTCAACCAAGCAACGAAGAAATCAGGAACTGAAGTATTCAATGGGTAAGTATTATTTCTTCACCTTATATATTTTTTCTCTATTTACTTTAAATTGGTATTTCTCTCTAGTTCTAAATTACCTAACTAACCGACGCACCGAAGTGCTCTAACCTGCCCCTAAGCCTGGCACAAAACTGCACTTTTTCTATCTAGCTAGACTACAGAAAATCCGTTGATGAGTGCGTGGTTCTAAAATCAACCGGCGCACTTCACAGCTTGTCTAGACCTCGTGCCCGTGTCCAGTGCAACAGGACTAGACCAGCAACTTCCATCGCAGTCCTCCCTGTTGGTAGTACAGGGGAGAATGCCCGGTTCCGCAGTATAATCACCCACAACCTTTTGCGAGCGGGTGATCTTTGCAATATCGGTTCAATGGCAGATACTGCGGGACAAAGAAGAGCTTTGATTCCTTTTTCCTGTACCCTGACTGTACCCCCTCTTACAGTTAAGCCTCCGGGCTGGGGTTTGTGAGGAGTTTACGAGTGAAAAATCTTAGTTAATCGGGGAGCATGAACATCTGATTGTTCCACCCACGACCTATCCTCTGGGCCAAAACCCTTCGAGTCTACAAGATAGAAGATTTTCCCTCGAATGGACTTTGAAACTAGGATTGTTTTAACTTCAAATTCTTCTCGTCCTTCCACTAAAATAGGTTCTCAGTTTCTCAATTCTTTCAGATGAGGTGAAACCTTTTTAAGGTGAGAAACATGAAACACTGGGTGTATTTTTAGATGTGGTGGTAGTTTTAGATTGAAAGTCATTGGATTCACTACTTGCTCCACAAGAAATGGACCTATAAATCAGGTTTGAAACTTTCTATTTCCTTTAAGCTTTAGGTTTCTTGTGCTTAACCAAACCCTGTCCCCTGTAGTCAAATCTAGTTCAGGTCTTCTTTTTTTATCTGCACTTTGCTTGTAGCGTTCCTTAGCTTTCATTAAGTTCTTGGTGGCAGACTCGTGTACCTTGCTAAGATGCTGTACAAAGTTTTGTGCTGCAGGCACCGACACTTCTTTAGAGGAAACCACAGAATTTGGATGCCTTCCATACTTCAAGTAGAAAGGGGAAAAACCAGTAGAGGCATTCTTAGCATTATTATGTGCAAACTCTGCGGTCCAAAGAAGATCAAGCCACTCTGCCTCTTGATCCAAGAGAAACAGTATGAGATACTTTTCTAACTCTTGATTGGCCCTTTCAGTTTGACCATCTGTTTGTGGATGAAAACTCGTTGAATAACGTGTCTCAATTCTCAAACCCCTTGTGTAAGCCTTCCAAAAATAGGATAGAAATTGAGATCCAGATCTGTGATCAATGCCTTTGGAATGCCATGTTTCGTAATAACACTTTGACTGAATTGTGTGGCTATTTGTTTTGCAGATGACTTCCCTTTCTGGGCAACGAAATGCTCAATTTTTTAGGAGGCTTCTTCTATGACTAATACTGAACTGAATCCCTGAATAGAAGGCAATTCAACAATCAAATCCATAGTCACAGTGTGCCAGGAAAATGGAGGGGTAGTGTGGTATATAAATAAATAATACCGGATCTAGGTTTGACTGGACATAGTAATAACAGATAGCTCAATAAATAAGAGTCAAGATTCGAGGTAGTAGGAGTTTGCAGGTTTAATACAGCATAAAGGACAGGAACAGGACAACCTGCACAGGAATAGGATGGCAGAGCCCGGCAGCTGCCGGGGCTGGATCTGGGATGAGCGCGCTGACTTTAATAACAGTACACAAGCATATATACTAAAACAGTTGCATTACAATACATACAATAGGCGGAGCAGTGGGTGTGGTCAATAGCAGTCGCGAAAGATAAGGGTGAAAGTGGGTGTAACAGGAGGCGTATACATAGACATGTGATGTAAACGTAACAGAATATGTCATAAATGGGGCGGAAACATGGAGGGGGCTACCTAAGGAGCCGGGACCTCTAACCTAATAGTGCGCGCAAACTGACAATGACGTGTTACTAGGAGAAGCTGGGGGCTATGAACTCTGTACTAGGAGCAGAGACTGAAGTCTGGAGAGTCAGGGCAACATGTACCTAAACATTATCTAGTATCTGATGTTTAGAGAACATGTTGATATGAACTAAAAGTTATCGGGGTAAAGGCTAACAGACTCTAAGACTGGTGCATGCATTATTCTACATGTTGGGCGTGATGAAGAATATTAAATGACCATAAATACAGTATTTCTCTTATATGGAGACGTAAAGGCTAGACCATGACGGAAACTATTGATGCGATTCAGTAGCTTAGGAATGCAGAGAAGGAGGGCTGGACTGATAACTAGAATCATAACATACTTTTGGCAGACTCGCAGGCAGAGCCAGGCTGAAACGGGCACTGTGAGGCAGGAAGTAAGTGAAGGGTCGAGGATACAGGTGGGGGCTGTATCGCTCCTCAGCGAGGGCTCAGGAGACAGGAGCTGAATCTGGTGTCCGGGCCCTTTTGAGGCCTAGAAACGGGGACTTTTCAATGAAATAACGTGCACACTGAGAAACGTGGCAACGTAACTTTACATAGGCCTAATACTCGTAGCTTTCACGAGAACTGGAAACTGGCATACTAGAGATGGACACAACTGTAATTGCGTCTTTAATCAAACATGGGGAATACATATGCATATTAATCATGCACACATAACATAAGATGGGGAACACGTAGGGACACAGAACATGGCAAAATTTACTTTTCCACATTCCCTCCTTGTCACTACGTTTCCATCAGGAAACATCAATATTCATGATACCATCTATCATTTCATATAGTATCATCTGCTCGTCTCGAATATTCTTGGAACTGGATTTAGGACGGGACTTGGGACTAGGAATACAAGAGGTAGCACAAATGCCGCAAATCGCAGGGCCACATTGTATACAGAGGCAGCAACTGAATATGATCGCTACTGCAATACCTAGAAAGGACAATACTTTCCATCCCCAGGCGGAAATTATATTCCAGAACCAACCGGACCATGTCCAGGTGCCTGGATTTTGGTGTAACAGATGGGCAATTTTATGAAGTCTGGTCATAGCTGAATAAACAGACGGCGCGTTATTAGGAATGAAAATGCAGCAACTAGATCCGATGACTCTACATGCCCCGCCCCTATCGGCCAGTATGACGTCAAGGACGAGACGATTCTGGAGCACGACAATTCTCATAAAGGATTGCTCCTCGGTTAAATTACCTAGAGCAGAAGTAGTCTCAATCACTACTGCCTCGAGTGTTCTGGTTAATCTACGTATCAGTTTACTATTCACGACAGTACCTAAGTAGGGAAAGACACCTTTATTGATATCTATATATTGTTCTAGAGCAGTTTCAGTATAATCGACAATCGGGAGGTCTCTCTTGTGTCTGATATGTACTAGGTGGGAATTCCTATGGTAGTCAGGTGGGGCTAGAAAAACTGGTGGCAGTAGGAAGGCAATGTAACAGGTTCCCTCCCAATCGAGGGGCAGACGAACATATGCGGTCTGACCACAAACAAAATAAGAATGACGTGAAGCTTTGAAAATAGATTTCCCACTGTCACTATACTTGACAATAGTAGTACAATCACTATGGCCTACATGTACGGAACCATTCTTTCGGACACATAATTCACCTTTTACTGGTAATACTGACATAGCAGGTAAGTCTGGAGTAGTATCAGACTGAACATTCAGGACCATAAAATTCGAAGAATAATTACCCAAATTATAAACTTCATTTTCTAGATCTAACCCTATTCTGTGGGGAAGACCTTGCTTGTCTGGGAAACATGTACTGTTAAGAAAAGACATATCTGTTGAGGATGACGTTAACGTGGACCATGCTCCACACGAACCATAATGTGAGAATGGATAAGGAAAGAGTGGCAGAACTCCCTTCGGTGTCTGGAAAGGGGGGAGTCGACCACACACCCAACAATTAGTGGCATTGCTGGTCTGGTGTGAATAATGTAACATGCGGATAAAGGAATTGTTACGCATAGCAAGACGATAAGAGAGTTCATGAGGAGGCAGATCACTAAACGTGTGCTCTACTGTAACATTAGAAGACTTATTTTCATGAGAAACTGGAAAACACAAATAAAATGCATAACTTGTGCAGGTAAACATAAGGCTGAGATAAAGCAGAAAACATAAAATAATAATGCAACTTTTAGAGTTCTCACTAACTCTCTCTCTGTGGGGGTCTATTATATACATGTCAGAAACCGGTCTAACCGTTTCACCTAGGGGAGGACTTAGACAATCAAACTGGCTGACTTATTTTACTAGACCTTAATTTTAGCTTATACTCCTGCTGCGGAGTTTTCTCTAACAGGGAGGGATTTGTATCATTGTCTTTTGCGGGACAGTCCTTAAGAATAGTACTTTGGCAGTCTTTAGAATCCTCGGAAATGTTCTTAGAAACAGTCTTTAATCCGTAAAACTTTTTCACATGAGACAGGTGGACCCAGCCCTTCCTGCCTTCCAGCTTGACGGCAGTACGGGTGGCCAGGAGGACCTGTTTTGGTTCCTTCCAGCGAGGCTCCAGCGGACTTGAACGATCAAAGTTCCTGACAAGAACCAAACATCCAGGAACGATGTCATGCGGTGCCACCTCGATATTGCCTGGAAATGCGGCGGCAACCTGTGAACGACAAGAGTGTAGGGCAGACATCAAGGAAGCTAGGTAATCTGTCAGCATATTACTTGAAACATCTGTAATACTTCGAGGTCTAGGTGTACCCCACATGTTAGGGGGGCGGCCGAATACGACCTCGTACGGGGACAGACCTGATCTGGAATGTGCGACCATGCGCATATAAAACAGAGCGACTGGCAGAGCTACTAGCCAGTCCACACCTTTCTCTTTACATATTTTGGCAATGCGGATTTTCAGGGTCTGGTTATGTCTCTCTACGAGACCGGCTGCTTCAGGATGGCGTACACAATGGAACTTCCACTGGTACCCTAACAAAAGGGAGATATGTTTCATGAGCTCAGATGAGAATGGCTGGCCGTTATCAGAATATACGACCCTAGGGAGTCCGTAGCGGGGGAAGAATTCACGAACCAACTGCTTGGCAGTGGTCGCGGCTGTGTAGTCTGGAACTGGATATGCCTCTGTCCACCTGGACAAAGCGCATACAACTACAAGGACATACTTGAAACCTCGACATCGCTCCATCTGAATATAATCCATCTGGAGGACCTCAAAAGGGTGGTCAGGGGGTTGGAATCCACCTTGTTCCACCGGGACACTTTTACCTGGATTGAACTGGCAACATATCATACAGGTACGGACTTTCTGCTTGGCTGCAGCTCGTAAATGCTTATTGAACCAAATGTTCTGGATACTGGGTGATGAAAAACTGACTTGTGTTCTAGGCGTAAATGGCGGTCTGGAAATCTAGATTTTCCTACATACACTATTCTGGCGGGATTCTCGTCGTCTACCTCTTCAGTAGAAGAGTCATTCTCTTTCTCGCTTACTTGTGCTGCTTTACGTTGTTCGTGTAACTTTATTATTTCCTTACGAATTCTCTTGTACATACTCTCTATACTACTGATAGTTCTGTGTTTACCCTCGGCTATATTATCACTCCACCTTGTCAGGATTCTCATTTCGGCCAGATCTTTGGTCGGATAATCTTGTTCCCTTATTAAACAATTAATCAGAAATTTTAATATCATGAGCTGGATCTCAGCTTTCCTTTGGGACATGGCTTCGCCAATACTTTCTGGATCATCCCCTGTACGGATGAAACGATATATTCTGTCTAGATCTTCTTTCATATTCGGTAGGGTGTCCAAATACCCGGTCACCCGTCTTACACGGATCGAATATATAACTGTGCTATCATCACCTGCAACTGGATCATAGCGGCATTCAGTAAGAGCTCGTCGGATATCTGCAACGGACTTATATTTGGGCGTACGCTGTAACGCACTTTCATGTAACTCGACTAATGTTACACGTTGGTGTGGTGGCGGGGTACCAGGAGGACCTCCTCCTGCGGCCCCTATACTGGAATCGTCGACTGATACTCTTCGTGCTGGCGCGGCGGGAAATTGTAATGTGGACTGGACCGGGGGTACCGTAGCAGGTACTCCGGTGTCTGGAGGAGCAGGATTTACATGATTTACAGGGACTGGCGGAACAGGATTTGCATATTCTGGAACCGTGTCGTCCAAGTAGGACGAGATGAAAATATCGGCTGCGGTCGGTTTGTGACGAGCTTGGTCGGAACTAATGGTGGCGGAAAATTACTGGATGCCTCCGGGGTCGCTTTTGGCAAGCCCTCGGCAAGAAGAGGATACATACCCTTAATGAGGGCATTCCTCTGTCTGTCTGACTGTTCGGTTTTAACTCGTTCACCTATCTCGATTAATTCCCTTTCTTGGGCTCGTTCTAAGGATTCTCTACTTAATTCTGACTTTCTGATTTCTTTTTCGGTTCTTTTATGAGATTCTTTGCGCCATAACTCGATGGCATCTTTCTGTGACTGTCTGGCTTTCTTTTTCCATAATGCTTCTTCTACTCGCATGATGCACTCGGCATCCCATGTGCCTGATACAGGCCATCTATACTTTTCTTCTAACTCTTTGGTGTACTCCACCCATAAATCTAGATATAATATGGCACTTATGCCATGCTTCTGATACATAAAATGACCTGGACTGTCCCTAGGCGGGACAGGAACTGCTGCTTCTAACAGACCTTTTCTGGTTTTTAACTGACGTAGTCTGGAAAACAACGGCATGACTGGACTGTAATCTAGACACAATACAATACACAATGAACACGATAATTACACCACTTTCATACCACGACATTAAAATACATGAAGAACATTTAAAATAACAGTTCTGACAAAATACTACCTGGAATACTGGAAACAGAATACATGAATTTTCTCGAGAACAGAACTGACTAGAACAGAGACTAGATGCACTGCTGAAACAGTACGAAACTTACCGGTCTCATAAAGAGACACGTCAGGACCCGCATCCACCGAAGTGGACACTTCGTTTTGGGTCTGTGTACCACCAAAACCCACGGACCAGAGACAATTAGATTGACCCTGTCTAGATACTACCCTAGCAACGGTACTCACCGGGCAGCAAGAACGGAAGGCCTCGGACTGGACTGGACTGCTTCGACGCCGGACGGACGAACTTCGGACTTCTGTTACGGGTGGGCCTCCGGATACCTCGGACCTTGGACTCTCGGCTTGGGCTCTGGTCGGGACTCGCCGCGTTCCTCCACCGCCTCGTCTGGATGCTGGACCGCAACCTCCGTCTCCTCCGTGGGCCTGAGGGATACTTGAAGCAGAAATATCTGCACGTGGCCGGTATGGTTCCGTCACGGCTGCAGAGGGTCAGGGGGCATACGTGGCTTCACCGGCGCGTGGGGAAAGGGCAAGTCCCTATTCGGGCGCCATTATGTGGTATATAAATAAATAATACCGGATCTAGGTTTGACTGGACATAGTAATAACAGATAGCTCAATAAATAAGAGTCAAGATTCGAGGTAGTAGGAGTTTGCAGGTTTAATACAGCATAAAGGACAGGAACAGGACAACCTGCACAGGAATAGGATGGCAGAGCCCGGCAGCTGCCGGGGCTGGATCTGGGATGAGCGCGCTGACTTTAATAACAGTACACAAGCATATATACTAAAACAGTTGCATTACAATACATACAATAGGCGGAGCAGTGGGTGTGGTCAATAGCAGTCGCGAAAGATAAGGGTGAAAGTGGGTGTAACAGGAGGCGTATACATAGACATGTGATGTAAACGTAACAGAATATGTCATAAATGGGGCGGAAACATGGAGGGGGCTACCTAAGGAGCCGGGACCTCTAACCTAATAGTGCGCGCAAACTGACAATGACGTGTTACTAGGAGAAGCTGGGGGCTATGAACTCTGTACTAGGAGCAGAGACTGAAGTCTGGAGAGTCAGGGCAACATGTACCTAAACATTATCTAGTATCTGATGTTTAGAGAACATGTTGATATGAACTAAAAGTTATCGGGGTAAAGGCTAACAGACTCTAAGACTGGTGCATGCATTATTCTACATGTTGGGCGTGATGAAGAATATTAAATGACCATAAATACAGTATTTCTCTTATATGGAGACGTAAAGGCTAGACCATGACGGAAACTATTGATGCGATTCAGTAGCTTAGGAATGCAGAGAAGGAGGGCTGGACTGATAACTAGAATCATAACATACTTTTGGCAGACTCGCAGGCAGAGCCAGGCTGAACCGGGCACTGTGAGGCAGGAAGTAAGTGAAGGGTCGAGGATACAGGTGGGGGCTGTATCGCTCCTCAGCGAGGGCTCAGGAGACAGGAGCTGAATCTGGTGTCCGGGCCCTTTTGAGGCCTAGAAACGGGGACTTTTCAATGAAATAACGTGCACACTGAGAAACGTGGCAACGTAACTTTACATAGGCCTAATACTCGTAGCTTTCACGAGAACTGGAAACTGGCATACTAGAGATGGACACAACTGTAATTGCGTCTTTAATCAAACATGGGGAATACATATGCATATTAATCATGCACACATAACATAAGATGGGGAACACGTAGGGACACAGAACATGGCAAAATTTACTTTTCCACATTAGGCAAAGGTCTCAATAAACCCTTAGGAGCCAGCTTATCTATCTTCCCCATTGCACAAATCTCACAGACTTCCACATAAACTCGAACATCTTTGGACAACCCTGGCCACCAAAACTGTCTCCTTAACAACTCCTCCGTTTGATGGATTCCAGTTTGACAAGCCAAAGGACTGTCATGACAGTCGATCAATGCTTGTTGTTGAAGTTCTTTGATTGGTAAGTACAAGGCCTTGGAATGAAACGGTAATCCATCGACAATTTCTTGAGTTGACTCCTTCTCTGCCCAGGTCCGCATTTCTTCAGAAGTTAAGGCTTCATTGACTTGTCTACGACAGTTTTCTCACTAGTGGCTCCAACGATCTAAGTTTCAGGAATTATCTTTTGATCTTTGTTAGATCTGGGGGTCTCTCGTTGGCACAGGTAGGTACTTGTGACACACAGGGACCCTCTCCTCTAGTCAGGACAAGGGGATTACACTCCTAAAATAACCCCTGCTCACCCTCTAGGCTTATTTCAGAGGCAATGTAAGTTAAGCAGTTGTGGCCACATACGGTAACCCAGTGACAACACTACAAATGGACACCACACAGGGTTTATATATAAAAAAAAGTAGACTTTATATAGTTACCACAAGACCATAAACGACAAAAATACACACTCTGATTACTTTAAGGTGGTAGATTTAAGCTTAGTTCTGTTCAGTTCTTAGATGCAACACGCTGCGTCAATGTACCTTAGGTTGCGTTGCGCTTTCACGACAAGCAATGTCGCAGCGATGGGAAATGCGGCAAAGTTCAGGTGCAAAGAAATAAAGACGTGGAGATCTTCCAGATGCAACACGCTTCTCGGGGATGCGAGAAGATCTCGGTTCGATGCCTGGACTACAGCGGCAACATCCAAGAAGCGACGGCAGCAGCTCCAGCGGTGACGCTCTTCACCCACGATGCGTGGAGCTTCCACACGATACGACAACTACAGCGGCAACATCCAAGATGCGAAGGCAGCAGCTCCGACCGTGGTGCGATTCTCGGGGGATGCGAGGTGCTTTTGGTCGATGCGGTGCAATACGACAGTTCCAGCTGCGACACCCTCCTTCGGAGTTGCGACGGCAGGCACAGCGACGGCGACATGCTCCGACCTTGTTCCGAGATTCTTCTCCTGATGCGGTTCAAAGCGACAACTACATCGGCGACACCCTCCTTCAGAGTTGCGACGGCAGCAGCAGCGACGGAGACACACTTCCTCTTTGTTGCAACACGCTTGCCCCGATGCGGTGCAGTGTGACGGTTCCAGCAGCGACACCCTTCTTCGGAGTTGCGATGACAGGCAAAGCGACGGCGACACGCCTCTTCTCGTTGAGTCGCGCTTCCAGCTCCTTGCGACATGCCGTTCCTCAGAAGGCCCAAAACAGCAACAGGCACTTCCACAAGAACTCTGGGGAGCTGAGGGTGAAGTCTGTAGTCCCTGAGACTTCAGCAGGAGGCAAGCTCTTTTCCAAGCCCTTGGAGATCCTTCACAAGTTGAAAGCAAAGTACACAAAGTTAATTTCTCCTTCCTTTGGCAGTAAGGCCACCCCTGCAGGCCAATCCCCCAAGCAGCACTTCAGCTTGGGAATAGTCTCTCCTCAGTTTCTTCAGGTTCCTCTCCTTAGTAAAGGTTTTTTCTTGTAGTCCAAAGTGATCTAATTTCATGGGATCAGGGTCCCAATATTTATAACCCAAAATCCTTTGTTCTCTGAGGGGAGAGAGGCCTCTGCCCAGTCCAAACCAGTTCTGAAGCACTCTGTTTACCAGACTTCTCCTTTCCTTTCATAGTACAGGGCATGCACATCAGACGCCCCACAGGAGGATGAGCCAGCATTGTGGAAGGCAAGTACAGTCCTGGAGCACTTTGTTTACAGGACACCTTCTCTTCTTTCAGTGTGCAGGGCAGAGACATCAGCCGCTCCCCAGGAGTCAGCATTGTGGAAGGCAGGCACAGCCCTATTCAGAGTTCAGGTGCAATTCTTCCCTCCCATCTAGATGCAGATCTCTCTATTCACCACTCAGTGACTCATCCTGTCTCTCGGAATCCCCCAGCCCTGTCACTCACAAAATAAGACAAAGGAATACACAACCTAGGAGAGGCAGGCTTGAAAGGTTAGGCAAGCAAATACCTACTTTCTAAAAGTGGTATTTGCAAACACAGAATATTAAAACCAACTTCACTAAAAGATGTATTTTTATTATTCTGAGTTCAGGCATACTAAACTCGAATTTCTACCATGTTCTCCATTCTGGCCTATGGAAAACAGGTAGCCTTGCAATAGTGATAAAACAAAAATGGCTGTAATTCACTATTAGGACATGCCACACACATCAGGGCTTTTCCTACCAAATACTGACAATGCACCCTGCCTACCATAGGGGTGTCTGATATGAAGAAAGGGGAAGGTTTAGGGACTGACAAGTGGGTGCACTTGCCCAGTCAGCATGACAGTACCACACTGCACACAGGCTCTGCAATGGCAGACCTTAGACACATTTTACAAGGCCGCTTCTGTGGGTGGCACAACCAGTGCTGCAAGCCCAACAGCAGCATTTGAAATTACATGCCCAGGGCACACTTAGCACACTAGACTAGGGTCTGATAAGTACACCAAATAGCCAAACATGGAACCACTGATTAATACATTAATTTATAATATGGAGAGCATATGCACTTTAGCACTGATCAGCAGTGGTAAAGTGCCCAGAGTCATTAAACCAATAAAAACAGGTCAGAAAAAATACAGGAGGAAGGCAAAAAGTTCAGGGATGACCCTGCAAAAAGGACTAAGTCCAACAATCTCTAATGGGACTCTTTCTTCCATCCGTGTCAATGCGAGACAAGGCATCTACCTTTCCATTATTTCTTCGCGGCCGATAATTATTACAAAGTCATAATTGGCGAAATACAGGGACCCTCTAAGTTGGCATGCTGTGGGCGTTCTGGCAGACTTCAGAAACTGAAGATTCCGGTGATCGGTGAATACCGTCACCACATGTTTTGCTCTGAGAAGGTAATGTCGTCATTCTTGGAAGTCTCTTTGAAAGCGAGGAGTTCTTTTTTCCGAAATAGTATTAGTTATTTCCGCTGGTTGCAATTCTCTAGAGTAATATGCCACCGGATGCAACTGTTCGGTCTCTTAGTGTCTCTGTGAAAGTACCCCTCCGACGGCCTGTTCTGAAGCATCAGTCTCCAGGTAAAACGGTTGCGTAGGATCCGCATGCAGCAGAATTGGCGCAGTGGAAAAACTCTTCTTCAGGAACTGGAAAGCATCTTCTGCCTCGGCAGACCATTAAAAGGGTACTCCTTTCTAGCAATTTAATAATTGGAGGTACCTTCAGGGAAAATTCTTGAATGAATCTGCGATAGAAATCTGCAAACCAGATGAAGCTCTGTATTTCATTGACAGAGGTTGGAGGAGGCCGATTTAAGAACGCCTCATTCATTTTAGCATCCATGGTAAGACCTTGTGGAGCAATTACAAATCCCAAGAAATCCACAGGTTTCACTCCAAAAGTGCATTTTTCAAGTTTTACGTAAAGCTCACTTTCCTTCGGGCAATGCAAAACTCTTTTGTCCTGTTGCTGATCTTCTTCTGATGAGGAATAAATCAAAATGTTTTCGATGTAAACAATCGTGCATTGATCAATGAACCCCCTCAGTACATCATTAATGAAGTACTGGAACGCTGCAGGAGCGTTGCTCATACTGTAGGGCATCACTTGGTAGTCATATAATCCATACTTTGTTCTGAATGCTGTTTTCCATTCGTCTCCACTTCTCACACAAATTAAATGGCAAGCCCCCTGTAAGTCTAACTTCATGAAGATTTTGGCATCTTTCAGTTGATCTAGAAGAACTGAAATCAGGGGAAGAGGATAATGAGTCTTCATTGTAATGTTGTTCAAGGCACAATAATCTATACACCTTTTCAGATCTCCGTCATGTCTCGGAACGAAAAATAACAGTGAAGAAACGGGGGACTGTGATGGTCGTATGAACCCGTTTTCTAAGTATTTCTGAATGTAATCTTTAAGATGCCGGTTTTCAGCTTCAGTAAGCGCAGTGCTGCATTAGGTAAACCCAAACATGAAGTCAGCTGATGCCGATAAGGCGTTTGACTCCCTGGAGTAGCCTTTTATGATCGAGACGTTTAGATGGCTTGGTATGTCAGGGAGTTTGAGATCACGTATGAAGCTGCTGGACACACAGCCTATGGCCTGCATTTACGTAAATGGGCTCAACTCAGACGCCATTCAGATCGCTTGGGGCACTGGGCTTAGTGTTATAATTTCTGATGTCTTCGTCTCAAACTGGAGGGTCGCTAATTTGAATCCAGGTTGGTGCACTAGGGAATAGTGACTTGTATATTTTTACAGTGCTGTGACGTCCCTGCCCGTGAGAGGCAGTACTTTGAATAGGAAAGCCAATAGTTTAAAGAAAGAATTAAACAAAATATAAAATAGGCTATACAAATTATAGCACGGGCTGTACAGAGTATAAGATCAGTCGAGCATAATTTGCAAAAAGAGAGAACATGTAAATTTGTACTGTGCTATCAGATGTTGCATTTTTAGTAACCACAATCATACTGTAGCTAGTGTTAACCTTGTTTTAGGGTTTCCATGAAAATACTGCATTAAAATAGTACTGGTAACACCCTCACAGTAATCTTAAAAAGAATTACTCTTTGTCACCATGAACCTCCAGGTTTGTTGCGCCCTCTGGTGGTCTGCTCCATTGCCCGCACTCATCTAGTGCAGCTCGGTGATGCCAGCACAATTGGAACAGCCTGGCAGGGTGCACACATCTCAGCTATAAAAGTCCTGCTCGTTGGGTGGCAGGAGCTGCCAGGCAGCAAGTATCCCGAAGTGAGTGTCCACATGCCAGTTTGTGGATCGTGTTAGCAACCCAACCATATCAGCATACTACGATTCTTTACCGCCACCAAACAAGCAAACTGACCCAGGAGTTACAAATTAGCCATGTCGGCACCGGGCCATTGCTTACATTGATGGCCCCACCCAGGTCTCTGGTCCTCTGGACAGCTATCGAAACAGAGGACATGCCCTTTTGAGAAGCTGGTAACCCCAGTGCTTTTTCGAGCAGTACTTTTATCGTGGCGCTCCATTTTACGCGGCCAACTCTCACCCCAATGGCCTTCTCAAATGATGCGATGTTTGGGTGACATTCGTTCCGCAAATTCCTGAAGCGTGCATAAAGCACAAGCCCGAAACCTATCAGCCTATATCTTCCAGGAACAACACGTAACGAGAAGAACAAACGCAGAATTCAAATGTTTTGATAGACCAATGTCATAGTCACAGTGTGATGCGCTGTAGTCGTTCACCGTATTAGCAGGTCTTTTGTAATTAGGTGCTCCTACCTGGAGATGGTGGTTATGTGGTCACTATTATTAAGGGGTTATTGTCCGTCATTGCGGTACACTGTCTACCTTGATACTTCTGCTTTTCCTTAACCTTTGTGTTGTTCTAAATGTACCCGTAACCTTTATAAGGCAAGTCGATAAGCTTTGTAATGTTCTCTATCAGTTGTCGCTTTATACCCTTCTAGTAAAATATGCCAGCCAAACCTGAAATGAGTACACTTTGTTGTGAGAATAGCTATTGTTGCCGCTGATTTCTTTTATTGCAGCACAGCAATGCCTCTATTATAAATCGAACATTGATTATTCGAATAGTATTGATTTAATTCCAGAGTGACTTTTGCACCATTAAGGCGATAAATAATACCTCATTGGATCGGTTTATCCTGTTACTACTTTTTCCAAAGGTTATTACTTGGCCACGTTACATTCTGGTAAATAGTCCATGAGAGTGGGCACTGTGTACCCCTCCCCCCCACGAGAGGCAATGTCTATGTGGTAATCAAACTCTCGTGTCATCGGTAGGCTAAGGGTAAGATTTATTCACCACTCACCCAACTGCACCAGGAACATAACTGCTGGGAACACTCCTGGCAACGCATCAACAACAACATTCCAGGAGCCGCTGGAAGGAATCTATAGTTAAAGAGGCATCACCACAGTCTGGGCCCATTTTTAAAAGCACAGCTTTAGGATGGTTGTAAATACCCCCGATCTTGGACATAAATGGGGGGAGAAGCATACATTTACTTAGTGATTCCTGAAGCTCACTATTTTACAAATTGGTAGGTCAGGGTTAAACACAGAGTCTCCTGGTTGCACAGTTTCCTAGTGCAGTAAACCACATGTGGGGTGGTGGAGATCGTGAGGGAGAGGCCGAGGGACTACAATCCTAGGATAAGGACCTGTATAGTGGCCCTGTCGAGAAGTAACATTTGGTGTTTATTTCCAGCATCTTTGGTTAAAGTGGTAAAGCCGGGATTAGATGTTATGTCTCCCCTCGGCCCCTCCTAGGATGATTGGTCTGTTTGTAAAGGCGCTTTCGTGTTCTGGATTCATGTGAGGTGCAGAGCCCATTTCAGGTGTCTCCCTGTATCTAAGTAGCCTCTAAAGTTGTGTGCTGTTCCATAAAGTTAGTGATACTCTGCATTCTCTCCTCTCACTGCATGTCCCGCCGCTGCTTTTTAGAGTCACTCCTCGTATTGAAATTCTTTGTAAAGCAGATGACCCTTGTAGGAAAAATTATAATATCTCTGACACCCCTTGGTACGTAATATCCCATACCTGGCCCCCAAAAAAAAACGTACTCTGCATGATTTACTATATGGTAATACTTCCTTCAAATATTGCTAATTTTGCCCATGCTACAGTCCATATGAAACTAGTCTTTGCCCTCCCACCCTCTTGTCCACACAGTACACTAGATCCCGACAGCTATTACATGCTCACCTGCATCAGATTCTTCTAGTGCCTGGCATGTGTTAATGCATTGTTTGCATCAAATTCTCCGGGTGCTTGGCCTGTGTTATTGCGTTGTTTGCTTCAGATTCTCCTCGTGCCTGGACTGTGTTATTGCATTGTTTGCATCAATCCTAGTGCCTGGCCTGTGTTATTGTATTGTTTGTGCCAGATTCTCTTAGTGCCTGGCCTGTGTTATTGCATTGTTTGTGTGAGATTCTTCTAGTGCCTGGCCTGTGTTATTGCATTGTTTACATCAGATTCTCCTAGTGTCTGGCCCGTGTTATTGCATTGTTAGTGTCAGATTCAATTCAATTAATGCATTGTTTGCTTCAGATTCTCCCAGCGCCTGGCCTGTGTTATTGCATCGTTTACACCAGATTTTCCTTGTGCCTGGCCAGTGTTATTGCATTGTTTACATCAGATTCTCCTAGTGTCTGGCCCGTGTTATTGCATTGTTTGCGTCAGATTCTCCCAACCCCTGTTCTGTGTTATTGCATTGTTTATATCAGATTTTCCTTGTGCCTGGCCATTGTTATTGCATTGTTTACATCAGATTTTCCTTGTGCCTGGCCAGTGTTATTGCATTGTTTACATCAGATTCTCCTAGTGTCTGGCCCGTGTTATTGCATTGTTTGCGTCAGATTCTCCCAACCCCTGTTCTGTGTTATTGCATTGGTTATATCAGATTTTCCTTGTGCCTTGCCTGTGTTATTGCATTGTTTGCAGCAGATTCTCCTCGTTCCTGGCCTGTGTTATTGCATTGTTTGTGTGAGATTCTTCTAGTGCCTGGCCTGTGTTATTGCATTGTTTGCATCAGATTCTCCTCGTGCCTGGCCTGTGTTATTTTGGGAAGCAAGGGGAGTTAGGTCCTGGGACTTGTAGTCAGTTGGACCATTTATAATTGGGAAAAAGAGCAATTTACCGACTACAAATTATTTTAAACCCACTATTCAAGGGAAAACAAACCAATTGATACTCCTAGGTAGTTGGGGTATATATCATTCATACCCTTTTAGTTTATTTTTTTGAAATGTGAACGTCTCATATGAAAAGGACACTTTATGTTCTCTCACAATTACCAATTTTTCATCATATATACAAATATACAATACATTTAGACGATACAACACTTACATATACAAACTTTCTTCTAAATATATACAAACTATTATTTCTCAAAAAAGACAAGAGTCAAGCTTTCGACTCACAAAATGATTCAACTACAAACGAATGCAACCAATGTTTTTCAAACAATTAATACACCATAAATTAATTCTGTGGTCTATTAAGCAACTAATAGCTAATCTTTTTCTGTGTGCCTGTGTTATTAGCATTGTTTGCGTCAGATTCTCCCAACGCCTGGCCTGTGTTTTTGCATTGTTTACATCAGATTCTCCTTGTGCCTGGCCTGTGTTATTGCATTGTTTACATCAGATTCTCCTAGTGTCTGGCCCGTCTTATTGCATTGTTTGCGTCAGATTCTCCTAACGCCTGGCCAGTGTTATTACATTGTTTACATCAGATTTTCCTTGTGCCTGGCCTGTGTTATTGCATTGTTTGCATCAGATTCTCCCAAAGCCTGGCCTGTGTTTTTGCATTGTTTACATCAGATTCTCCTTCGTGCCTGGCCTGTGTTTTTGCATTGTTTACATCAGATTCTCCTCGTGCCTGGCCTGTGTTATTGCATTGTTTACATCAGATTCTCCTAGTTTCTGGCTCGTGTAATTGCATTGTTTGCGTCAGATTCTCCCAACGCCTGGCCAGTGTTATTGCATTGTTTACATCTGATTTTCCTTGTGCCTGGCCTGTGTTATTGCATTGTTTACATCAGATTTTCCTTGTGCCTGGCCAGTGTTATTGCATTGTTTACATCAGATTCTCCTAGTGTCTGGCCCGTGTTATTGCATTGTTTGCGTCAGATTCTCCCAACGCCTGGCCTGTGTTATTACATTGTTTACATCAGATTTTCCTTGTGCCATGCCTGTGTTATTGCATTGTTTACATAAAGATTTTCCTTGTGCCTGGACTGTGTTATTGTATTGTTTGCATCAGATTCACCTAGTGCCTGGCCAGTGTTATTGCATTGTTTGCATCAGATTCTCCTCGATCCAGGCCTGTGTTATTGCATTGTTTGCATCAGATTCTCCTCGAGCCTGGCCTGTGTTATTGCATTGTTTACATCAGATTTTCCCAACGCCTGGCCTGTGTTATTGCATTGTTTACATCAGATTTTCCTTGTGCATGGCCTGTGTTATTGCATTGTTTACATCAGATTTTCCTTGTGCCTGGACTGTGTTATTTCAGTGTTTGTGTCAGATTCACCTAGTGCCTGGACTGTGTTATTGCATTGTTTGCATCAGATTCTCCTCAAGTCTGGGCTGTGTTATTGCATTGTTTACATCAGATTTTCCCAACACCTGGCCTGTTATTGCATTGCTAACATCAGATTTTCCTTGTGCCTGGCCGGTGTTATTGCATTGTTTATATCAGATTTTCCTTGTGTCTGGACTGTGTTTTTGCAGTGTTTGTGTCAGATTCACCTAGTGCCTGGCCAGTGTTATTGCATTATTTGCATCAGATTCACATAGTTCCTGACCTGTGTTATTGCATTGTTTGCATCAGATTCTCCTCGAGCCTGGCCTGTGTTATTGCATTGTTTACATCAGATTTTCCTTGTGCCTGGCCTGTGTTATTGCATTGTTTACATCAGATTTTACTTGTGCATGGACTGTGTTATTGCAGTGTTTACGTCGGATTCACCTAGTACCTGGCCAGTGTTATTGCATTGTTTGCATCAGATTCACATAGTGCCTGACCTGTGTTATTGCATTGTTTGCATCAGATTCTCCTCATGCCTGGCCTGTGTTATTGCATTGTTTGCATCAGATTCACCTAGTGCCTGACCTGTGTTATAGCATTGTTTGCATCAGATTCTCCTCTAGCCTGGCCTGTGTTATTGCATGTTTGCATCAGAATCTCCTAGTGCCTTGCCTGTGTTATTGCATTGTTTGCGTTAGATGCTCCTCGTACCTGGCCTGTGTTATTAGCATTGTTTGCGTCAGATTTTCCCAACGCCTGGCCTGTGTTATTGCATTGTTTAAATCAGATTCTCCTCGTGCCTGGTTTGTGTTAAGGCATTGTTTACATCAGATTCTCCTCGTGCCTGGCCCGTGTTATTGCATTGTTTGCGTCAGATTCTCTCAACGCCTGGCCTGTGTTATTGTATTGTTTACATCAGATTTTCCTCATGCCTGGCCTGTGTTATTGTATTGTTTACATCAGATTCTCCATGTGCCTGGACTGTGTTATTGCATTGTTTGCATCAGATTCATCTAGTGCCTGTCCAGTGTTATTGCAGTGTTTGCATCAGATTCTCCTCAAGCCTGGCCTGTGTTATTGCACTGTTTACGTCAGATTTTCCCAACACCTGGCCTGTTATTGCATTGTTTACATCAGATTTTCCTTGTGCCTGGCCTTGGTTATTGCATTGTTTACATCAGATTTTCCTTGTGCCTGGACTGTGTTATTGCAGTGTTTGTGTCAGATTTACCTAGTGCCTGGCCAGTGTTATTGCATTGTTTGCATAAGATTCACCTAGTGCCTGACTTGTGTTATTGCATTGTTTACATTAGATTTTCCTTGTGCGTGGCCTGTGTTATTACATAGTTTACATCAGATTTTACTTGTGCCTGGCCTGTGTTATTGCAGTGTTTGCGTCAGATTCACCTAGTGCCTGGCCAGTGTTATTGCATTGTTTCCATCACATTCACCTAGTGCCTGACCTGTGTTATTACATTGCTTGCATCAGATTCTCCTCGTGCCTGACCTGTGTTATTACATTGTTTGCATCAGATTCTCCTCAAGCCTGGCCTGTGTTATTGCATTGTTTGCATCACATTCACCTAGTGCCTGACCCGTGTTAATGCATTGTTTGCATCAGATTCTCCTCGTGCCTGGCCTGTGTTATTGCATTGTTTACATCAGATTCTCCTAGTGTCTGCCCCGTGTTATTGCATTGTTTGAGTCAGATTCTCCCAAAGCCTGGCCTGTGTGATTGCATTGTTTACATCAGATTGTCCTTGTGCCTGGTCTGTATTATTGGATTGTTTACATCGGATTTTCCTTGTGCCTGGAATGTGTTATTGCATTGTTTGCATCAGATTCACCTAGTGCCTGGCCAGTGTTAATGCATTGTTTGCATCAGATTCACCTAGTGTCTGACCTGTGTTATTACATTGTTTACATCAGATTGTCCCAACGCCTGGCCTATGTTATTGCAGTGTTTACATCAGATTTTCCTTGTTCCTGGCCAGTGTTATTGCATTGTTTGCGTCACGTTTTTCTAGTACCTGGTCTGTTATTGCATTATGTGAGCTGCTTGGTGTGTTATTATTTTAATAGTTGCAGCTTTTCTAATAAACATGGTACCTTTTATCCCAATCAAGTGCATCTGACTGCAAACACACTGCACTCTCCCTGCACTAGCAATCTACTTCCTATTTATGTAGCAACAGTCAGCCCAGCATGTCTGCCAGAGATGTCGTAGGGTCAGAAACAGTACATAGGTCATTAGTGAGTAAAATTTTAAATGAAGAAGCTGCTGTGATAGATAGCAAAACATCCATGTCGAAACATCAGCAGTAGGACAATGGTCCATGGAACGATAATCGTAGATTTATTTACACTTCTGTGCGGTGCGTGCCACTTAATGTTCTTTTCTTCCACTCTCATGAGATGGTTTTACAAGGCAACTCTGAGCTCAGAGTGTGGAGCTTCCACGAAACCTAGAGACAGGCCATTCCAAAGACGTTAACAGAGAAGGTTTAAGTGAAGTGCAGATGGACTGGTAATCCCTGAGGGGGGGTAAGAAAATGTCAGCAATTTGTGGAGGGCCCTCTTTTGGGTGCGAACCACCCAGCTTCATGCGATATGGACTTGAGGGTTTGTGTCTGCGCAGAATGAGTTACATTCTGAAAGGAAAATGGAGGACCTTGTCCAAAGGGGATTGATGTTACCAAGGATTAACATCTTCAGTTACGACAGATAGAGAAAGTCCATGTACCTCGAGGTGCTTGAAAAGCTTTCTCCGCTCTGCTGTGTGAAAAGTTAGCCTGGCATATGATGTCCACTAGTTCTAGTGGGCACCTTGCACCAGTCTAATCGACCTTTATTGATGGTGCTTGTGAAGTCAACCTCATAGAAAGCTATCCTAGTGGTAGCATGTGCCAGCAGTCATCAGGCTAAGACTTCTGTAGGCGAGTTAAGCGAGTTGTTTTACCATTTATAATCTCTTGAGTACCAAATGAAAGTACACCACACAAGGTATATATCAAATATATATGTATTTATTCTAAAGCTCACTGAGTGTGGAGCTTCCACGAATCCCAGAGTTGGGCCGTTCCAAAGACGGTAACAGAGAAGGTTGAAAGATCTGAGTCTTGATCCTGGCAGACGGACTGGTGATCCCTGAGGGGGTGTAGTTGGTCTGTGTGTTGCCACGGCTGTCCAGGGGGTATAAGAAAATGTCAGCAATTTGTGGAGGGCCCTCTTTTGGGTGAGAACCACCCGGCTTCATGCAATACGGACTAAAGGGTTTGAGTCTGCGCAGGATGAGTTACATTCTTATAGCAAAATGGAGGACCTTGTCCAAAGGCGATAGATGTTGCCAAGGATTAACATCTTCAGTTACGACAGATAGAGAAAGTCCATGTACCTCGAGGTGCTTGAAAAGCTTCCTGCGCTCTGCTGGTGCAGGCTGGCTGTTTAGTCTCTAGTTGGCATTTGCCAGGGGATGTTCAGATACAGTGGTAGAATTAAACCTTGGAGCAGCACTTGTAGTGTTGACTCTTGGAGTCTTGTAGTGTGTGCTGGCTGCGGTAGAACTGTCTTAATGTTCCATGGAGCTCAGAAAACACAGACTCTCCGTCCTCTCAGAGCACGAGGTCTGTGGCTTGACCAGTAGAACTGCAATAAAGAAGATGACCTGGACCAGTTCTACCTCTGTCGACCTTTGAACTGATCATTGAGGAACGAAGCCCTTGTCTGGAAGGAAGATATGCACAAGGCACAGCTGACCGAAGTCCTGCCTGGAAGGAAGATCTGTACAGGGCACCGCTGACAGAAGTACAGCCTGGAAGGAAGATCTGCATGAGGCATGGCTGACAGAATTCCTGCCTGGAACGAAGATCTGCACGACAAGGCACAGCTGACCGAAGCCTCTGCCTGGAATGAAGATCTGCACAGGGCACAGTTGACGGAAGGTCTGCCTGGCGGTGACCTCAACGGAGTGTGAGACCCACAAACCACAAGATCCGTCAAGCCCAGCTAGCCAAACTGGACGCAATGTACAGCAAATGCCTGATTTATATTTCAGCGGATGGTTTATTCCATCACAAATGTGACAGGTATCCTGCCCACCCCATTAAAAATGCATTATATCCTCTGGCAATTATAATAAGGCAGACAGGATATGTGTCACGTTTTGATTAGGCCTTTGAGTAGTTCGCAGAGTTTTACTCCACGGAACTCCACGAAGCACCAGGAAAACTCTGCCGTACTCCGCTGACTTCCGCTAATGGCAGAGTTTGTTAAGTTGCGCTGCTCTCACTGATTTTTAGTGCCAGGAGTTTGTCCCGCACTGTAAAATCAGCACGAACAGCACTTCCCTTCGTGCCAGAGGGCGCTGCTGCCTCTGCCTCTCTAATTGACATTCTTATCGAGTGGCAGCTTCATCAACGAGAATGACTGAGTTCTACCCTCGAGTGGTCGCGACCTGCCGTGACCTCCCGCAATGAGAACTATTACCAGCAGGAAGTCTAGCGCGTTATATTTTCCCACAAGCGCTCATCACCTTACCGTTGGCGCATCACAAGCTACGCCGGCAGAGTGGAATTCTTCACCAACTCCTAGTATTGAGGCAATAATCTGTTGGAAAAACTCTAAACTAGGCCCTAAGTCGGCAATAAGTGTTGTAGAAGAAGTGAGATCCATGGCCTTGTGACTATCAGGCCGTTATGTGACTTCTTATGAACCCCACAGAGTGAGTGCGCAGTCAGAGGGCAGTAGGGGGGTCGCAGGACAAGAAATTAGTAAACTTGGATATGAGAAATATGGAAAGGTAGAAATGTCGCATCACCTGTGGATACCTGACACCTCCTTCTGCTCTGCCAAATGGTCATCCGGTCACAAAGTGGCATCCTGGACCCCAAAAGGACAACATTATACCTGATGCCATGTAATGGTGGAAAAGGGGGGGAAAAAAGAGTAATATGCACACATCTGCTGCAGGGATATGTCAGGTAAATTATTGGTTGTGATGGATTCTCTATAAGTACTAAATTACTGATATCGTTGAATATTATATTTTATGATTCAACGTTTGTTTGCCTGATCTGCGCTTATAGTGTATTGGATGGGCCTAACAGTGAACCCCCTCGTTCTGTTTTACACAAAAGCCCCGGAAGGAGCTGTATCTTACAAAACCTTTTGTACTTTAGGAAGAGCTGAGGGCTTGCTTTTTAAAGTTATTTTTCAGGGCCAGAACCGGGTGCTGTAGGCTGCACTAGTTTCAGGGAGATGGACAGATGTTATGGTGATAGGAAACCCCCCTCAACCCACAATAATGTTCGAATCTGCCAGGTTAGAAGAAACCAGAAATGCTTGAACCAAGGGAGCTGTTGAAAGTGTCAAAGCTGACTTATGAACAGCGAGGTAAAGACAGGAGTTGGTATTTGAGATGATCTTAAGTCAATCGGAAAGGAACGAGAAGAAGTGTGTGAATGGAGTTACTTTTGTTGTATACTTCATAAAGAGTTACTGGACATTTTGCAGCTTTGAAATCTTGACTATATGCGTCTATCTTAAGCTATACCGCTAAGCACTTGGGTGCTCCGTGAGCGCCCTTACTTTGCTAAGTTACTCTGTAAACACTAGTAAATCACCTCCTTTTCAGTCATTAATAAGCTGTCACCCTATCAACAGACTTGTTTGTTAAATATCTGTGTAAATATTGCTTGCTAAGTTTCAGAGGCGGTAAAGAAGAAGGGGGAGATTTACTAACATTTTGTGCCGTATTTCTATCACAAAAGTGGCACAAAACAGCACAAAATCCCTTTTTCCTAATTTCCTTTCAAGCAAATAATGTAAAATTAATGTGAAGTCGCGCATAGCACTGAGTTACATTACTTTGCGCCATTGGGGACTGCCAAGGGTGGTGCATGGCCGTTCCAGTGCAACCACCCATGGTTTCTCATGCTTAACCCAATTTACCAAATACAGTAGATTGATTTTAGCATGAGAAAAGTGCACACTTTTAAACTAGGTGCAAGGAAGGAGAAATGCTTTAGTTTGTCCTTCCTTTTCTGACTTTGCATGCGTGCTGCACTGTGCAACACGATACAAAGTGGGAAAAGCTTTCCCTCGTGTCTAGGCATCGTATTTTGTACAGGAAGGGTGTCCTTCCTGTACAAAATCTATGCTGGGCTCACACACACACCCTAGCGCTCTGGTGCCAAGGTGTGTGCATGGTGCAAGGCCGCTGTAATCAGTGCCAGAGCAAGGGAAAGGGAAGGAGTGAGCCATATATTTGAAAATATGGTCCTCTCCTTCTCCCTTCCTGTCGCGCAACGAAGCGCAGCGCAGCCGTGCTTTGGAGGGGGGAGTGCTGCGTTGCATTTCGTGGAGATTTGGTAAATCTCCTCTGAAATTTCTTTTACAACCAGTTAAACATTGTGAATTCTCATTCCATTATGTTTCAATTCAGTAATTTTAAATATCTTTACATCCAACAGAAAACCATCCTTGGATGTATGAAATGACCATCAACAATGAAGCTAATGCTGTAAATCTTCAATAATAGCAGAAATAATGAGCTACAATATTCAGGAAATCATCAGCGCAGTCGGCGACAGGGGAACCTGCACACAAACTGACAGATCCCGGATGAAGCATCAAAGGGCAGTTCAGTGATTGCAAGACGAAGAAATGACCTCTGCAAAATTAAGGCAACAACAATAACAAACCGCCTCCTGTATAAACAAGTGTCCAACACCAGCTTTGATCATGGGATCGGTATGATGTGATTACCGCAGTGCTCTTTTTTCTAATATAATGACAAGCCATCATTTAGTACTCTAGGTGAATTGTAAACTCTTTCTGGGTAACTCACAACAGTCAGAGAAAAGCACAACAGAGCGGAGCCAGACAACTGACGGGTAAAAAAAAGAGGAGTTCTTGTATCTACAATACAACAGACTGTCTCAATTTGCATCGGCCAATGGGAAGATACAACTTTACCCGCAAGCGTGCATAGCCATAATCCAATCTAAAGGCACAATCGCCTACAAAGACACCTTCTACGTATTAGAAGTGTGGCAAATGTTTGGTGGCTATTGTATTTTATTGTTAAAACAGAAATCAAACGTGTAAAATACCGCACACAGATGAAGTGTGTGAGAAAAACACAAGTGCTTTATCAGCCATGTTGGCCCATCAAGAAATACAGTCAAGGGATGTAGACAACTATATACCCGACCCACAGACACTAACCAAGAAAGAAGAATCATACACATGCAGCAAGAGCTTTACTTTGTCATCACTACTCAAGATTCATCAGCACACGTACACAGGACAAAAACCATTCAAGTGCAGTGAATGTGTAAAGAGTTTTAGTCAGTTATCAAACCTTCAAAGTCATCAGCAAACTCACACAGGAGAAAAGCCATTCAAGTGCAGTGAATGTGTAAAGAGCTTTAGTCAGTTATCAAACCTCCAAATTCATCAGAGAACACACACAGGAGAAAAACCATTCAAGTGCAGTGAATGTGTAAAGAGCTTTAGACACTTATCAAATCTCCAAATTCATCAGCGAACACACACAGGGGAAAAACCATTCAAGTGCAGTGAATGTGCAAAGTACTTTAGTGAGTTATCGAGCCTTCAAAGACATCAACGAACACACACAGGGGAAAAACCATTCAAGTGCAGTGAATGTGCAAAGTACTTTAGTGAGTTATCAAACCTTCAAAGGCATCAGCGAACTCACACAGGAGAAAACCCATTCAAGTGCAGTGAATGTGTAAAGAGCTTTAGTCAGTTATCAAACCTCCAAATTCATCAGAGAACACACACAGGAGAAAAACCATTCAAGTGCAGTGAATGTGTAAAGAGCTTTAGACACTTATCAAATCTCCAAATTCATCAGCGAACACACACAGGGGAAAAACCATTCAAGTGCAGTGAATGTGCAAAGTACTTTAGTGAGTTATCGAGCCTTCAAAGACATCAACGAACACACACAGGGGAAAAACCATTCAAGTGCAATGAATGTGCAAAGTACTTTAGTGAGTTATCAAACCTTCAAAGGCATCAGCGAACTCACACAGGAGAAAACCCATTCAAGTGCAGTGAATGTGTAAAGAGCTTTAGTCAGTTATCAAACCTCCAAATTCATCAGAGAACACACACAGGAGAAAAACCATTCAAGTGCAGTGAATGTGTAAAGAACTTTAGTAACTTATCAGACCTACAAAGACACCAGCGAACACACACAGGGGAAAAGCCATTCAAGTGCAGTGAATGTGTGAAGAGCTTTAGTCGATTATCAGTGCTTAAAAGCCATCAGCGAACACACACAGGGGAAAAACCATTCAAGTGCACTGAATGTACAAAGTGCTTTAGTGGGTTATCAAGCCTTCAAAGACATCAGCGAACACACACGGGGGCAAAACCCCATCATTGTAGCGAATGTGACAGTAGTTTTCGTGACTCTTCAGCATTAAGGAATCATCAGCAAACTCACACAGGAGAAAAACCATTCAAGTACAATGAATGTGGGAAGAGCTTTAGTTGATTATTAGACCTACAAAGACATCAGCGAACACACACAGGGGAAAAGTCATACCATTGCATTGAATGTGTGACAGCTTTACTCAGTTTTCAAGCCGTCAAAGACACCAGCGTAGACACACAGGTGAAAAGCCATTCAAGTGCAGTGAATGTGCAAAGTGCTTTAGTCAGTTATCAGTAAGCATGGGCGGATTTTGCGAATTGGCAATCCGCGAAATTGCGTATTTACGGATTCGTAATCCGCAAAATCCGCGAACTGTCGCGAATTTGCGGATATTTTTTTTGTGTTTGCAAGGATTTCTGCCAGTTCGCGAGGATTTTGTACCAGTTCGCAAACGCGAACTTACTTTTCGGGTAGCAACGGTCGCGAACATGTTGTTTCTACATCTGGTTCATCACAGCACCCTCTGTTTCACCACTGCCACCCTCTGGCTCACCCATGCCACCCTCTGGCTCACCCATGCCACCCTCTAGTTCATCACTGTAGATTATGGGTGGAAAAGCACACCTGCCCTGCCTCAACTGACATAAATGAATTAGGGGCTGATTAATGTGTTACTGAATTTGAACTTCCTGGCTGGAACCTGCTTCCTTATCTGTAATTGCTTTCTCTGAGCCTGCTGTGAGGGTCAGAGCAGGGTCATAGAATAGTTGCAAGTAGGCAACTGAACTCTGGAGGGGCCCCTCAGGAAGCACTACAGGGAATGGTTACTAATGATAAGATTGAAATTTTGCACCTGCTGAGTGCTTTCAGTTTTACAAAAATCCAAATATCCAGCAGCATCCACAAAAAGTAATCCTTCCAGGTCAAGATCCCTGGCACCTGCTTCCTTATCTGTAATTGCTTTCTGTTGCAGTGTAATTTTTTTAACAGGACCTTTGTTGTATAATTGTAGCTATTCTCTGAGCCTGCTGTGAGGGTCAGAGCAGGGTCATAGAATAGTTGCAAGTAGGCAACTGAACTCTGGAGGGGCCCCTCAGGAAGCACTACAGGGAATGGTTACTAATGATGAGTTTGAACTTTTGCACCTGCTGAGTGCTTCCAGGTCAAGATCCAAATCAAAGTGACCTGCACATGAAGAAAGCACTGAGAGGAGCCTGCTGGACAGGAACAGGAAGTTGGAGACTGTGGGGCACTTCCTTCCTCCCACCCCCCCCCCAAAATGGACTCCTTGCAAAAAAAAAGTGCAGGCAAATGTCAACCTGAGGAGTTATTCTAATAAAAATCATAATTTTCAAGGTTTATGCTGCCTGCTGGTGGATTTCTTGTGCAAAATTACAAATTTTGCAATCTCGCAATTGCGAGATTGTCCCTGCCCGCCGCATCTACGTTTTCGCGAGTGTTTACTCCCGCGAAATTGTATAGTATTCTAGTTGGCAAGTGCGACCAAGCAAAAAAATCCGCTTCGCACGGATTTACGAATTTTCGGTAAGTTCGCGAGAGTTCGCGGATTGCGAATTTACCGAAAATCCGCAAAATCCGCGAGCGGAGCGGATTTTACGCCCATGCTTAGTTATCAGACCTAAAAAGTCATCAGCGAAGACACACGGGGAAAAAGCCCTATCATTGTAGTGAATGTGACAGTAGTTTTCGTTACTCTTCAGCATTAAGGAATCATCAGCAAACTCACACAGGAGAAAAAACATTCAAGTGCAATGAATGTGGGAAGAGCTTTAGTCAATTATCAGACCTACAAAGACATCATCGAACACACACGGGGGAAAAGCCATACAATTGCAATGAATGTGTGAAGAGCTTTAGTCAGTTATCAAGCCTTCAAAGACACCAGCGTAGACACACAAGGGAAACACCAATCAAGTGCCGTGAATGTACAAAGTGCTTTAGTCAGTTATCACAACTTCAAACACATAATCGAACACACCCAGGGGAAAACCAAATTCAAGTGCACTGAATGTGCAAAGCAAAATCAACAGGTGATGGACAGAATGCAGAACAATGTCATACATTCACCCCAGTACAGAGATCTGGGCCTAAATCCATTGTTTCAGTTGACTGGGGGTGAGTGTTTATATTGTCAACGCTCCGTCCATCACCACCTTTGGTTTTTCTTTTTTCTCTGAATGTGCAAAGTGCTTTAGTCATTTATCATGCCTACAATGTCATCAGCGAACACACAGGGGGGGAAAAACCATTCAAGCGCAGTGAATGTGTGAAGAGCTTTAGACAGTTAGGGAAACAACACTTAAAACGCAACTTTTACAAAGCACTACCTTCACAACGAACCTTTTACAACGCAACATCCATTACAACGCATGCCATTACAACGCAACCATTACAACGCATGTCACTATGACGCATACCTCTACAACGAGTGTCATTACAACGCAGTCATTACAACGCATACCATTACAACGCATACACATAGTACCCTTACACTATCCAACACTTACCCCACTATTGCACCCCCTGGAGTTAGAATAGTAATTTTTACCCCTACACTATCCAACACTTACCCTACTGTTGCACCCCCTGGAGTTAGAATAGTAATTTTTACCCCTACACTATCCAACACTTACCCTACTGTTGCACCCCCCTAGAGTTAGAATAGTAAATGTTACCCCTAGACTATCCAATACTTACCATACATGCAATGTAATGGTATGCGTTGTAAAGGTAGTATGCGTTGTAGTGGAATGCGTTGTAAAGGTAGTTTTAAAGATGCGTTGTAATGGCATGCGCTGTAATGGAATGCGTTGTAACGGATCTCACGTAAAAAATGCGTTGTAAAGGTATGCGTTGTAAAAGTATGCGTTGTAGTGACATACATCCGTCAGTTATCAAGCCTTCAAACACATCAGCGTAGACACACAGGGGAAAAGCCATTCAAGGGCAGTGAATGTGCAAAGTGCTTTAGTCGCTAATCAAATCTCCAAACACATCAGCGAATACACACAGGGGAAACACCATTCATGTGCAGTGACCGTCCGGACCTACTCCAGAACGGTCGCTCCCCCACGCTCCCGGACTCCACAATCTCATCGTGCTGCTGCTCGCAACGCACTCTGCTGAAACGCACTCCTTGCTGGAATTGGTATCGTTTACTGTGCTACCTGTAACTGCTATCGTTTTTTGCCTGTCATCGTAGCTTGACTTTTGGAGCACTTATTTCACCAAATTGAGCGTTTTGATACGTAGTGCCGCACTCTCTGCTCTGCATTACAGCGCAACATTGCTGAGGCTTTATTTGCATGCTGGTACATTGGCTGCACACTCGGTGCCATTGTACATTTGCTGCCCCTGTCTCGCTTTCCCTTTGAACTCCATTTGTTGTTGTGGTTTCCCCTGGCCCGCCCCTCCTCCCCGCTACCGCCTCCCAGCTGACCCTCCCACCGACGAATAGAGGGCTCACCACCTCCCCGGCCAAGCTGTGACCGTTCGGACCTACTCCAGAACGGTCGCTCCCCCACGCCCCCGGTCTCCACAATCTCATCGTGCTGCTGCTCGCAACGCACTCTGCTGAAACGCACTCCTTGCTGGAATTGGTATCGTTTACTGTGCTACCTGTAGCTGCTATCGTTTTTTGCCTGTCATCGTAGCTTGACTTTTGGAGCACTTATTTCACCAAATTGAGCGTTTTGATACGTAGTGCCGCACTCTCTGCTCTGCATTTCAGCGCGACATTGCTGAGGCTTTATTTGCATGCTGGTACATTGGCTGCACGCTCGGTGCCATTGTACATTTGCTGCCCCTATCTCGCTTTCCCTTTGACTTCCATTTGTTGTTGTGGTTTTCCCTGGCCCGCCCCTCCTCCCCACTACCTCCTCCCAGCTGACCCTCCCACGCTCCGCCCCCTCCACTAGCCATTTAAGACAGATGTCCCAACGCGCAGCGTCCACGCGCTGCGGCCGCGCCGAAGGTGCGCCAAAGGTAAGCCCGTCTACGCCCGTCTGCGCCTGGACCGCGCATTTCCCAGCTCTCCTGTATAACATATGACGCCGCAACCCTCACTGCTCCCAACCCTTGCCGCCCTCCTAACTGCCACCAAGCCGCACCGGGACACACCCATGGACCCTTCACATGCTACTCCTGCAAGTTCGACTGCACCAAGACCCACACCAAATCCACAAACACCAAACAGAGATCCGACACTTACCACCTAAAATGCATCCTGCTCAACACCCGCTCGATCCACAGACACGCCATCGACCTTTGGAATCTACTAGACACCACTTCTCCGGACGTCGCCTTCCTAACAGAAACATGGATGAACGCCTGTTCAGCTCCAGACATCACCATAGCCATCCCGGACGGCTACAAGATCATCCGAAAAGACCGCATCAACCAAACAGGAGGAGGCATCGCCATCGTCCATAAGAACTCCATCCGCGTCTCAACCAGCTCAGACGTCAACTTCACTATCGCCGAACATCTTCACTTCCAGATCCACACCGACCCCAAGACCACACTCAGAGGCACCCACCTCTACAGGCCACCAGGACCCCGCACACAATTCAGTGAAGACATCACTGACTTCATCACCCCACACGCCCTCCCCTCCGAGGAATACATTCTACTGGGAGACCTCAATTTTCACCTGGAAAAGAGCAACGACAGCAACACTACCACCCTCCTGGACAATCTAACCAATCTCGGACTCAAACAACTAGTAAACACCCCCACCCACTACGCAGGACACACATTCGACCCTATCTTCACCTCCAGCAAGCACATCTCCTTCAATCACACCACAGCTCTCCATTGGACGGACCACAGCTGCGTCCACTTTAACTACAAAAAAAACACAATCCACAACCACCCTCAACCTTCTCTGCGAAGAAACTGGAACAAAATCACCATCGACCAGATCTCCACATCTCTTCTTCAAAACCCCCCTGTCTATTCGTCGAACCCTAACCAAGCAGCCATCAACCTCACACAATGGCTAACCCACAGCGCCGACAACCTAGCACCCTTGAAAAAACGCCAAATCAAGCTAGGCAGCAAAAACGCCCCCTGGTTCAACGATGACCTTAAGAAATCCAAGAAACTCTGTCGTTCCCTTGAGAACGCCTGGAAAAAAGACCCAAACACTAGCACCAGAGACGCCTTCAAAAACGCCACCCGTCAACACCACCAACTGATCCGGACAGCCAAGAAATCCGCATTCAAAGACCGACTAGACAACAACGCCCACAACAGCAAGGAACTATTCAACATCGTCAAAGAGTTTACCAACCCCACTGCCAACTCCAACGACATCACTCCCTCTCAAATCCTTTGCGACTCCCTAGCTTCATTTTTCCACGACAAAATCGCCGACATCCATAACAGCTTCAACAACCAACCCGGAGACCAACCCACCGAACCTAAACCCCCCTTGAACATCCTTTACGACTGGAACCCAATCTCCACTGAGGACACTATTCGCCTGATAAACTCCATCCACTCAGGATCCCCCACAGATCCATGTCCCCACCACATCTTCAACAAAGCAGACTCCATCATCGCACCCCACCTCCGAGACGTCATCAACTGCTCCCTCAACTCCGCCACCTTCCCGGAAAGCTGGAAACATGCCGAACTCAGCGCCCTTCTGAAAAAACCCACAGCAGACCCCACCGAACTCAAAAACTACCGCCCCATCTCGCTCCTACCATTCCCAGCCAAAGTCATCGAGAAAGCCGCCAACAACCAGCTCGCCGCCTTCCTCGAATCCAACAAATCCCTCGACTCCTCACAATCCGGCTTCCGAGCCAAACACAGCACCGAGACCGCACTCATCGCAGCAACAGACGACATTCGAACACTACTGGACAATGGAGACACAGTCGCCCTGACAGCACCCTTATACAACGCCTCAACAACATCGGAATTCAAGGAAAAGCACTGGACTGGACCACCTCGTTCATTGCCGGAAGAACTCAGAGAGTCCGCCTCCCACCGTTTAAGTCAGAAGCCACCGAAGTCATCTGCGGCGTGCCACAAGGATCTTCACTCAGCCCCACCTTCTTCAACGTATACATGAGCCCCCTCGCGACCATCGCACACCAACACAACCTCAACATCATCTCCTACGCGGATGACACTCAACTGATCCTCTCACTCACCAAAGACCCTAACACTGCCAAAACCAACCTACACGAAGGGATGAAAGAAGTAGCCGAGTGGATGAAGCACAGCCGTCTTAAACTGAACTCAGACAAAACAGAAGTCCTCATCTTAGGTACCTCCCCTTCTGCCTGGGACGACTCTTGGTGGCCAGCGGCCCTAGGAAAAGCACCCATCCCAACGGACCATGCACGGAACCTGGGCGTCATCCTGGACTCCTCACTCTCGATGACTAGACAAGTCAACGCAGTCTCATCATCTTGCTTCAACATTCTTTGCATGCTCAAAAAAACATTCCGCTGGATCCCCACCGAAACTAGAAAAACGGTCACCCACGCACTGGTTACAAGCCGCCTGGACTACGGAAACACCCTGTACGCCGGTACCACCGCAAAACTTCAGAAAAAACTCCAACGCACCCAAAACGCTTCAGCCAGACTCATACTAGACATCCCACGTAAAGACCACATTTCCGGTCACCTGAAAGACCTCCACTGGCTCCCTGTCAATAAGAGGATAACGTTCCGCCTCCTCACCCACGCACACAAAGCACTCTACGAACTTGGACCCGAATGCCTCAACACGCGACTATCCTTCTACACCCCCTCCCGCCAGCTACGTTCTTCTAACCAAGCCCTCGCTGCTGTTCCACGCATCAACAAAACCACCATGGGGGGAAGATCCTTCTCCTACCTAGCAGCTAAAACCTGGAACTCCCTGCCCATTCACCTTCGCCTTACTCAAAACCACCTAGCCTTCAGAAAGCAGCTTAAAACCTGGATATTCGACAAGTAATTTCCCACCCTTCCACAAGCGCCTTGAGACCCTCTGGGTATGTAGAAACCACCGCAATGGAGCGCACACCGCACCCGGGACATGTATCGGGTCTAGAGATTCATCAGTCCAACAAGTACCGACTTGCACCCACCTGGGTGATCCACGCTTGAACTACAAGTACCAGAATCCCGAGGGGCGATCCGGAGGAGGGGCTAGCGGTGTGCGCTCCATTGCGTTGGTTTCTACCCTCTGGGTATGTAGTGCGCTATATAAATTATTTGACTTTGACAAAGTGCTTTAGTCAGTTATCAGACCTACAAAGTCATCAGCGAACACACGGGTAAAAAACCCTATCATTGTAGCGAATCTGACAGTAGTTTTCGTAGCTCTTCATCAATAAGGTGTCATCTGCGAACTCACACAGGAGAAAAACCATTCAAGTGCAGTGAATGTGCAAAGTGCTTTTGTTGGTTATCACAACTTCTGAGTCATCAGCGAACACACACGGGGAAAAAACCCTATTATTGTAGTGAATGTGACAGTAGTTTTCGCTTCTCTTCAGCATTAAGATATCGTCAGTGAACTCACACAGGAGAAAAACCATTCCACTGCAGTGAATGTGGGAAGAGCTTTAGTCGATTATCAGAGCTACAAAGTCATCAGCGAACGCACAGGGAGAAAACATAGAAGGGCGCTGAAAGTGTGAAGAAGACCCGACTAGCAGTAAAGAAGAAAAACAGATAACAGTATTTGCAGAGTTATAAAAGTGTTTGTTTCCAGAGATTGTTCACTCCGGTACACATAGCAAAGTGACATGATGCACCAGGATACACAGTTGGAGGCGAGCACAACGTGGATTAAAAGAAAAGAAACATTGTTCATTTTTATTTGTTGAAGAAGAGATACAAAGAAAAAAATTCAATTTCACCTGATCACACTTCCTTTAAAAGCAACACTGAACAATACTGGGACTAACAATGGTATTTTCAGCTAATTTGTAGGATTAGTGATAAAACCTATAAACCCAACACACCCAGAGTGGACATGTTGTCAGGGCTCTGTAGATGGAAGCTTCATTGGTAAAATGTATGTATTACTATTAACAAATGTCACTGCAGTACATGTAATGAACTAAAGCAAAGCACAAGTGTTCAAGAAATAACCTATTTTTAGATATAAATGAGCATGTAAAACTTTATAAATAAAAAATATACCTTGTTTTTAAGTAACATTTGCTGCATCTTTTACTCGCTGTTATCGGTTGATGGATCAGCTCGTGCCTCATAACTAAGTGTGACCCGTGGCTCCTCCCCGACTTGGCTCTCCCTATTCATTTTGTGACTTGCCAAACTCTACTTTTTACCATAATTCAGCGACTGTAAGCAGCAGACACTGGTTTAAGAATGTGGTGAAATAGTGAAATCCCACATCAAAAGCATATATGCGCAGGACAATCCGTTGCACTCTCAGCAACTCGTCTTCCACACTGATAGTACCTTGTTCTCAAATGTTCTGAAGGATTTGTCGTATGAATGCCAGAAGTGGCAGTGAGATTCATGAAGCTAACACTAACAGTAGTGTGGGGGATATAGAGAGGAAGAGAGATAAAGTAAGCGAGAGAGACTAAGAAAGGGGGATAAAAAGAAAGAGAAATGGAAGGAGGGGGAACGGCAGGTGATTTGTATTCACCTAAAAATAGATAAAGCAGCTGAATACATGTCGATGCATGACATCACCAGCGAAACGGGCTGAACACCTGTGAATTTATATATTTATTTTTAATAGCTATAGACCAATGTAATTCCAATAACAGGGCACAAGTAAGGAAAATAGTAAAAGAGCCCATTATCAAATGCAAATCACAATGACGTCACATGTAGTGACGTCACAAGAAGTGATGTCAGGCCCTTATAATAATTTTCATGTGAAAGGTCGATGGCCTGTTTTAAAAACAAGAAACATAAAATAATGTAAGAAGATGTTTTTGGATTCAGTTTTTATACATCATGTTTTTTTCCACTATCAGTTTGTAACTAAACTCAGAAATGACTAAAAGTGTAAATATTTTTAAACAGATATGGGGAACTTGGAAATTACATTTTTAAACAGTTTTCAGCGAATAAATAAATTGTGTTTTTAATTTGCGTTTGTTTCCTGAAGTTATTCATTATCCAGCCCCTAAGCCCCAAAGTGTTTCACATCTACAGTGAATTAAGCAATAGAAGGGCTAATTTTGTCAAGTTCTCTGTTCCTCTCTTGCGCCACTCACACAAATAAATAAAGGGGAGGCTGCTAGTGGGACGGATAGTTACAAACACTCAGAGGCCTGTGTCTGCAGTGCTGAGGCACAAAGTAACAATTCCCAGTCGCAGGCTAAGGAGCTTGGTGGAACTGAGTCCCTTTTCTAGATAACAGTGAGGGGACCCCAACAAACTCTGCCGACCCCCGACTTGTGCCCTGCTGATAAAGCAATAGTGAATTTGAGTAATTTACAATGAATTGAAATGAGAGAAAGAGAAGAAGAGAGCGAGGTGCAGGATATATTAAAGAAAATGATAAAAAAGAGACACGGGACAAGGAAGAAGTAGCAAGGGACAGAAACGAGAGGGAGGGCTGTGGGAGAAGGTGGAATGGAAAGCAGAGAGAAAAAAGAGGGCATGGTTATATAAGAAGCAGGCTTGATAATCACCTGGCTTTCGTTAATAAGAACCAGTGCTTACTTTGTAAAAGGGGTGCAGCCGACACTACTGAGTATCGGGCGCTGAATACCAATGCAGTGTAGTCTTGATTCCACCTGATGCCTCTTTAATCCACCACCAGACACTCTCTGCCTCTTTATCCTACTCTAGCAGGTTTCTGCTTTCTACCTCATATTTCCTGGGTTTTTCTCTTGGTTTTTTTTCTTTCTATCTCCTCCGTGTCTTTTACCGATTTGACGTGGAGCAGACTATAATGAGGAAAACAAGTTTAGTTCCAACAAAAGTTAGTGTGGTGTGCCTTACCTGTAACCACTGACTCATATTAAGCACTGACAACAACCTGTGTATTATGGTGTGATGATTAACACGGGAAACATACAGAATATGCAAGGAACGCAATAACATATAATTATGCAATATGCTGCAGTAAAAGAGACTTTACACAGAGGTGAATGGACAGAACTCTATCCGCAGAGAGCAGAGTGGGACACAGCTCTGTCCATTGACAGCAGAGTGGTACACAGCTCTCTCCGCAGAGAGTGGAGTGGTATACAGCTCTCTCCACAGACAGTAGAGTTGGACACGAATATAGTACGTTACAATGCGTGCCTTTACAAAGCAGTACTTTACAATGTGGTTGTTACAACGACCGCGTTTCAACCTCGTCTGTCATTAAAACTCAAGTCATTGCTCTAGGGGGCACGCTGGACTTAGGAATAGTATTAATTACTGTTCCTACTCCAGTTTGCGCAACAGCAGGGAAGGCATTAGATTTAAAATCCAACACATTCCCTGGTGTTGCACGCCTGGTAACAATATGGTTGTTGTAAAGACCACGTTGTAAAGGAATGCATTGTGTCTGTTCCGTAGTAAACATTGTGTTCGAGGCATATGAGCTGCAGATTTTACACTTAGCAATAGATCACCACCTGGTGTTGGGCTCAGATGATTGCAGGTTGTTGTCTTCTTGGAAGAAGTCTTTGTAGTCACGAGATAGGTGACTCCTCCCTTGGACAATACTGCGCATGGTCATCGACTCTATCCTCAGATTGTTTTTTGCCACCACTGGGTTCGGATGAAAGTTTTCCGCTCCGGCTAGAAAACACTTTTTCTGCATTTTCGAAGCGTAAAACTTTAATTCAACTTTTTCGACATCGAATAGACTTTTTGACATCACCAGCTACATCCCGGTGTGTCGACGCGGGCCGTTGGGCCTATCGGCGCCGTACGGCCTACGCCTCATGGACAGAACTCCATTCAAAAGATGCCCGGTATGTCGAGCAAAATTCCCTCATAGTGATCATCACGAGGTTTGCAACCTCTGTCTCTCGCCAGAACACGACTAGTCGACCTGCACAGCCTGTGCCTTCTTCCGATCGAAGAAGACCATTTGGGATCAGAGGGCCCATCGACACGAGATGAGGAGATCAGCGCCAGCACCGGAGGCCATCTTTGAGGAGGAGATCATCCAAGAAGAGGTCTCCGAGGACGAGAACCCACTCGAAGATATCTCTTTACGAGGCTCCACTCGTCGCCGAGGAAGACTCGCCTGATCTTCAGATCATATCGGGAGCACAGGACTCGGACGATTAGATTCCATCTCGACAACCCGTGAGTACCTCTGCCCCTGCACCACAGACACTACCCAAACAAAAGGCAACGGTCAGCCTCCGCCCATGGGACCCAGTCGAGACCGAAATTTACCCTCCGACGCCCCACCTTCGGGCTCGGCTCCGAGGAAAAAGACTACGCCTTCCGGTGCCTCGGCGCCGAAAAAACCACATGTGCCAATTCCACCTCCTCCATTGGCACCAAAACATCCTTCGACACCGAAGGACTCTTCGAGACCGAAGCCAAAACGCCCTTCGGTGCCCAAACACCCTTCGGCACCCGAACCAAAAGACACATCGGTGCCGAAGCCAGGAACTGTACCGGACCCGAAAGCTTTGACTCCGAAAACCTCCGGTTCCAAATATAAGGAAGGGAAGCTATATTCCGGCACTGCAGGCCCAACAAAACCTGTCTCCATGCCAAAATCTTCAATATCGGTACCAAAGACTCCAGACAAGCCTAAACCACCTTCGGCACCGAAAAAACTTCCACAGGACTCAATGACTTCTCCTAAGGCAAAAAACACTAAGCAACCCCTATTGGCACCGAAAAAATCGACGCTGAAGAAGATTATAGAAGAGGAAGATCTGTTTAAACCAGATCCTAGACAGAAAAAAGTCCATATTAATCCAAAAACTGGACATCTGGTAGCAATTCCTTATAAAAAAGACCAGCAGACACACCACTTCCACCTGTGGTTCCTGCCAAAAAGGATTGTGCAACTTCTCCAATGCACCATTCCTCTCCTTCACCTTCTTCCTCTCCTATTACTCCATATATTTAACCTATAACTTCTCCTGCTCAATCTCCTTCATCATCACACCACACTGACGAGGAGTATGATTTAGGTGGGGGGGATGACGTACCAGAGCCACATACATACCCTTTAGATGAGGATGTCAATCCAGAATATCCCAAAGATGACGATGCATATAATTTTCCACCAAACAATGCACCAGACATCCCTGATCCTCAATACTACCCAACAAAACCTTCCCCTCCAGAGGATAGTATTGGGTTTAATCATCTATTAAACAGAGCTGCCCTTTACCATGGATTTTCAATGCACTCTGATGCCATTGAGGAGGATTTCTTATTAGACACTTTTGAACAGTCACAAAGGTCTACTCAAATATTACACATGATCAAAGGAGTCATTAAACATGCTCCAGACATTTTTAAAGATCCAGTACGGTGTTGGGTGCTAAATCCCAGAATAGAGAAAAAGTATAGACCAGCACCAGCTGATCCAGTCTACAATAAGGGGCATCTGCCACTAGACACTTTGGTAGTGTCAAATGCATGTAAAAGAGCCAATTCCCAAACTTCTGGTGACACACCCCCGCCTGACAAAGAATCTAAAATTATTGATGCGTCAGGGAAACGGATTGCTGCGCAAGCAACGAACATATGGCGCATAGCAAACACACAAGCTTTACTCTCACGCTACAACAGGGCTCACTACGACCAACTAGAAAAAATAATGGAACACCTACCAGATCAATACAAAGATCAGGCAGCAGAGCTCTTACAAGAAGGCAAATTAATATCTAATGCCTCAATTAAATGCGCACTAGATGTAGCTGACACAGCATCCAGAGCAGTTAATACTAGTGTTATTCTCAGACGTCATGCATGGTTACGCATTTCAGGTTTCAAACCAGAAGTACAAACTACCATCCTGAATCAGCCCTTGTTGTTTGGGCCGGAAGTAGACAACACACTAGAAAAGATGAAGAAAGACACGGACACTGCTAAGTCTATGGGTGCATTACAATCCACCCAGACTAGAAGTTCTTTTAGCCGCTCCTCTTATAGAGGAGGCTCCAAGCAGACCGGCACAGATACAACATCATCTTTTAAGACACACACACAAACCTCCTCTAATAAAGGCTACTTTAGAGGAGGATACAGAGGCAACAACAATAAGGGAAGAGGTAGAGGTAATAACAACAACCGCTCCTCTTCTACTCCCAAACAGTGACTTCCCTCTGCCTCCCCTACAGCATTCCACTCCTGTGGGGGGCAGACTATCACAGTTCCTACCTGTCTGGAATTTCATCACAACAGACAAGTGGTTAAGACAGATTATCCAACATGGCTATTGCCTAGAACTCACAGCAACCCCCCAAACATACCACCCAGGCAGCGTCCAATGTCCGCAGAACACATAACTGCTTCAACAGGAAGTTCTAGCACTTCTAGAAAAAGATTCTATTCAAGTGGTCCCTTTACAGGAACAAGGAACAGGAGTCTACTCCCTGTACTTCCTAATCCCCAAGAAGGACGGGACACTGAGACCAATTCTCGACCTCGGGCCCCTCAACCACTACATACAATCAGATCATTTTCACATGATCACTTTACAATAAGTACACCCATTAGTAGAACAGGGAGATTTTCTTTCAACACTAGACCTAAAGGACGCCTATTTTCATGTTCCTATACATCCTGCGCACAGGAAGTATCTAAGATTTGTCATACAAGGACAACACTATCAGTTCAAAGTCCTTCCATTTGGGGTCACAACAGCACCACAAGTGTTAACAAAGTGCTTAGCAGTAGTAGCAGCACATCTCAGAAGACAACAGATACATGTCTTCCCTTACCTCGACGACTGGCTCATAAAAGCAAGATCGTTCAACCAGTGTGTACAACACACAAAACAAACGATTCAAACATTACACGACTTAGGGTTTACAATAAACTACACCAAGTCGCAACTAGAGCCTTTGCACGTTCATCAATATCTAGGTGCTACCTTAGACACATCGGCAACTCTAGCGTATCCCAGTCAAGCCAGGATTCAAAGCATTCAGAACTTAGTCTCCCTTTTTCAATGCCCACACTCTCTTCAAGCCAGAGTGTTCATGAAACTAATAGGCATGATGGCATCTTGCATCTTCATAGTTCCTTACGCAAGACTGCAAATGCGCCCACTACAAGAATGTCTAGCACAACAGTGGAATCAGGCTCAAGGTCAGCTCACAGACCTGGTGTTGGTGGACAGCCGTACATATCGCTCTCTGCAATGGTGGAACACCAAATACTTGACAAAGGGACGGCCGTTCCTAGACCCTGTTCCACAAATAGTGCTCACAACAGATGCATCCCTCACAGGACGGGGAGCCCATCTCATGCATTATACTACACAAGGCTAATGGAACAACCAACAGAAACAGTTCCACATCAACCATTTAGAGTTGCTAGCAATTTTCCTAGCACTCAAAACTTTTCAAGTACAAGTACAAAACAAAGCTGTTCTAATCCGGATGGACAATATGACAGCTATGTATTATGTACAAAAACAGGGGGGGGACACACACTCTGCAACTGTCCCAGCTTGCACAGAACATTTGGAGATGGGCCATCCCTCAAAACATACACCTGACAGTAGAACACCTTCCAGGAATTCACAATCATATAGCAGATCTGTTGAGTCATCACTCACAACAGATTCACGAATGGGAGCTGCACCCACAAGTTCTACAACCATTCTTCCAAAAGTGGGGGCATCCACAGATAGATCTGTTTGCCACCCATAAAAACGCAAAATGCCCAACCTTTGCCGCCAGGTTTCCACACCCACAATCGAAGGAAAATGCGATATGGATAAACTGGTCAGGTAGATTTGCGTACGCTTTTCCGCCTCTCCCACTCATCCACTAGTACTACGCAAGCTCAGACATCAGTCTCTCAAACTAATACTAGTGGCCTCCACATGGGCAAGTCAGCCGTGGTTCACCACGCTACTAGATCTCTCACTGCACTGGTTCCACATCAGAAATTACGGCTCACACCATCCCTGTTAACACAGAACCATGGAGAAATAAGGCACCCAGAACCAAACCAACTGAATTTGGCGATCTGGCTCCTGAGGTCTTAGAGTTTGGCTACTTAAACTTACCACCAGACTGTATGAACATAATGAAAGAAGCTAGAAGACCCACTACCAGAGCATGTTATGCTGCTGAGTGGAAAAGATTTGCAATATACTGTAACAACAATACCATTGATCCACTGGATGTTTCCATCCAAAATATTATTTGCTACCTTCTACACCTACAAAGGTCCAATTTGGCTTATTCTTCCATACGCCTGCATCTAACAGCAATTGCAGCCTATTTACAAAATAGACAGCATCTATCTCTCTTTAGAGTACCTGCAATAAAAGCATTTATGGAAGGATTAAAATGAATAATCCCACCTAGGTTACCACCTACACCAGTATGTAACCTAAACGTGGTCCTTACAAGACTTATGGGTCCCCCTTTTGAGCCTTTACACAAGTGTGAACTGTAATTCCTAACATGGAAAACTACCTTCCTTGTTGCCATCACCTCTCTCAGAAGAGTTAGTGAAATACAAGCATTCACAATAGAAGAACCATTTTTTCAAATACACCCTAACAAAGTGGTTGTTAGACCCAATCCAAAATTCCTGCCAGAAGTTATTACTCCTTTTCACCTTAACCAATCAGTAGAGTTACCAGTGTTTTTTCAAAAACCGGACTCTGTTGCAGAAAGAGCTTTACACACCTTAGATGTTAGAAGAGCTCTACTATACTACACAGACAGGACTAAATCCTTCAGAAAGACAAAACAACTATTTGTATTTTTCTCTCCCCCACACAAAGGCAATCCCATCTCTAAAGGAGTAATTGCCAGATGGAGTGTAAAGTGTATTCAAATATGCTATCAAAAAGCTAAACGAACACTAACGGTTCCTCCTAGAGCGCACTCCACTCGCAAACTAGGAGCCTCTATGGCTTTCTTAGGAATCACACCATTAGAGGACATATGCAAGGCAGCAACTGGTCTACAATACACACCTTCACTAAACACTATTGTGTTGATGTGCAAGCCAAGCAGCAAGCTGCAGTAGGCCAAGCTGTCCTTAAAACACTATTTCAGTATGCTGCAACGGATACAAGCGACCACCGCTGGGGGAGACACTGCTTCACAATCGTTGCTAAGTGTACAATCTGCAGCTCATATGCCTCGAACGGAATATGCTACTTACCAGTATGCATCTGTTCTTGGCATGTAGAGCTGCAGAGTTGTACACGCCCTCCCACCTCCCCGGGACTTGTATCTGTTCCAGTACTCATCTTACTTAGATGCACACGCATGGACATCCGCCATTGACGGTCACTCGCTGCCCATATTTGTTAGTGTTCCTGGGCAGCTGAGCCTCTGAGACCATCTCACTGTCTCCTAAGGAGACTTAGGTCATCTGTGCGGAACTCCACCCACCTTGTACATCAATCTCCCCCCCAAGGCTACACTAGCCATCTGCTGGGGCGGAGCACCAGTGGGTGCTTGTTTACCAAACAGGAGGCACCTGGTATCATTCGCCTTATGACCCAGGTCACCACACTTGTAACATTTCAGGTGCCCGTGTGGAACAGGGCGTCCTGTCGGGCCCCTTGCCCTCTCTCAGGGGGAGACTGGGAACCTTTCCCTTGGGGACTACTTTGGGGCCCTTTGCGGAACTCCTTCTGTTTACCCTTGTCCCCCCCACTCCTCTGCTGGGGACCCTGCCCACCTTTGGCTGAGTCTCGCATGTGACCCTTGTGGACCCGGGTGCTTACCCAGCGGGCCACCTCCTCAGCAAGCTTCCTAGGGTTAGTCAGCTTGCTATCTATCAGATGCTGGCGCAACTATGGAAAATAATTACCAGACAAGTGCTCCCATGCAATCAAATCAAAGAGACCTTGAAAATCATTAAACTTGCTGCCCTTTACCCAACCATCCAATGCTCTGCAAAAGAAAGTGACATATTCAACCCAAGTACTGTTTTCTAGTTTTTTGCATTTCCTGAACTTCGGCCTATAGAGCTCAGGTGTCAAACCATATTTAGACATCAATGCATCTTTCATGTGACTGTATGAATTGTGGACATCAGAAGTCTAACAATCTATCCCGCCCCTCACTAGGGAACCATCCCCACAACTTTGCTCCCCAATCTCTCTCAGGGACCCGGTGGGAAGACATGGCTGCCTCATAGGCTCTGACCCACTGACAAATATCATCATTTTTGTAAAACTCTTTCACGACATCCTTGGGAATATACACTCTAATTTCTGTATGTACTGACGGTATGCTGCCACCAGAAGGAGTACTTTCCAAACTTTTGGCTTTTAACTCCAACTCCCTCAAAACCTTCTCATGGTCAAACTGCATTCTCTTCTCTTCCAGGGCTAACCTCCTCGTTTGCAATTCGAATTCTAACTGCCCATTTAACTTCAGTTTTGTCAGCTCCATCTCATGCCTTCTATTTCTCTCTCTGTCTTCCAACTCCTCTGGAGACAGACTTTTGTTAGAAGCATTGCTACCTGCAGGGGAAGGTGCTCTCCTTGCTCCTAAGCCAAATGGCTCTTCCTCTTGTACAACTGCCTGGTCATCCCCCTCCTAAATTACAGGGGTTTTCCTTGCTTCTACCCAGGCCCTCAGCGCCTTGTAGAATTCTTCCTTTACTTTAAATCCAGAAGTGGAAACATTGAACTTTTTGCAAATGTACTTCAGGTGTGCAACTTTGTAGCTTTCCAATTTCTCTTCTTCCCATTCAAGATCAAAAGAGGCTATGGATTCTGCTCTCTCCACTGAATCAGGCATCTTTCAAAAATAGAACAAAAATCCTAAAAGGAATCTATCAAAAAGTATGTGGTATCGTTATGGTCTGCACTCACTAAGTAGTGTTCACCAGTCACTGTGCATGAGTCACAAATGGAAATCCAGAATCCCTTCCGCTGCCACCAATGTTAGATTTAGGGGTCTCTAGTTGGCACAGGTAGGTACTTGTGACAAGTAGGGACCCTCTCCTCTAGTCAGGACAAGGGGATTACACTTCCAAAATAATCCCTGCTCACCCTCTAGGTAGTGTGGCACGAGCAGCAAGGCTTTACTTCAGAGGCATTGTAAGTTAAGCAGTTGTGACCACATACAGTAACCCAGTGACAACACTACAAATGGACACCACACAGGTTTTTATAAAAAATAAGTAGACTTTAGATAGAGTTACCACAAGACCATAAACAACAAAAATACACACTATGATTACTTTAAGATGGTAGATTTAAGTTTAGCTGAGTTCAGTTCTTAGATGCGACACTTTGCGTCAATGTGCCTTAGGTTGTGTTGCGCTTCCACGACAAGCAATGTTGCAGCAATGGGAAATGCAGCAAAGTTCAGGTGCAAAGAAATAAAGACGTGAAGATCTTCCAGATGCGGCACGCTTCTCGGGATGCAAGAAGTTCTCGGTTCGATGCGTGGACTGCAGCGGCGACACCCTTACGATACGCCGGCAACAGCTCCAGCGGTGAAGCTCTTCTCCCACGATGCGTGAAGCTTCCGATCGATTCGACAACTACAGCGGCAACATCCAAGATGTGACCGCAGCAGCTCCGACGGCGGCGCGCTTCTCGGGGATGTGAGGTGCTCTTGGTCGATGCGATGCGACAGTTCCAGTGGCGACACCCTCCTTCGAAGTTGCGACGACAGGCACAGTGACGGCGACACGCTCGGACCTCGTTGTGAGATTCTTCTCCTGATGCGGTGCAGGGCCACAACTACAGCGACGACACCCTCCTTCGAAGTTGCGACGGCAGCAGCAGCGACGGCGACATGCTTCGTCTTCGTTGCGGCACGCTTCTCTCCGATGCGGTGCAGTGCGACAGTTCCAGCGGTTCCTCCTTCAGAGTTACAACGGCATGCACAGCGACGGCGACACTGTTAGAAGGGGCGATCTCAGGGGAGGACAGAATGTGTGGCTGACCACCCTGGGACCCACCTCTCCTAGGGACACCGCCGAGCACTGGTGAGAGACCCTTCAGGGGAAGAGTCTTGTATCTAGGATCGCACGCGCTGAGCTAGCACCACTGACCAAGGGACACCACACCGTAAGTTCTGAAGAACGTATTCTTTATCTGCGCACGGAACTGGATCTTTATGATCCGCAGGATTCATATTTACAAGTAGAGCAAGGGCTCACAGAGTCTTGGTAGGGATGGGGGTAGCGGGACAGTCTTAGGATTAAGGGTCAATGCAGGTGCGTATCCGGCGCACAGCTTTCAATCCTCGAGCGGGGGATACGCTACGATCTTGGGTCCAGCTGGACCAGAATAGTCTTCGAGCCGCGACCAAGTCAGCAGTACTCGAGCAGGAAGGCACAGGAGTTCTTACGATCTTTGGGGAGCCGCGATCCAATCAGCGGGGCTCAGGTGTTCTCCAGGTTGCAAGGGAGCCACGAACACGTCTGCAGTCCTCAGATGGTTCAGGCAGAAGTCCTTCTCTGCCCAGCTTCAGCTGCGACGATGTCAGCAGGGCTCACCAAGGTTCCAGGATTCAAGTAGTTTGTCTTCGATGTTTTTGTCGAGCCGCGACCACGTCAGCAGGGCTCTCTGCGTTCCGGGATTCAACTGCAGATCTTTCCAGAACACCCCTTGTTATGGGTCGCTTCTCCTTTGAAGTCCGGAGTCCTCGCCGGCAGGGGTCTTAGCGCCTGGGGGCCACTTGTTGGGGTTTTCTGCCACACGGCCCTTTGATCCTTTGAAGTTGGGTCTGGAGGGATCCCAGACACCCAGCATGCGGGGAGCCAGCCCCCAAGGGGGGCCGGAGGGCGATCGAAACCCATCTCTCGAGAGGAGGTCGGAGGTGTGAGCGAAACTACTCCTCCCTGTCCTGCTCCCGGGAACTTCTACCCCCCAACCGGGCATGGCGCGTCTAGGGCCTAGGTCGCGCTGGGGCCAGGGTGCCGTGGTCGGCCATTTTAGGTGCAGGGGACTGGGCACCGGAGGCCCTTGGGGCCGATGGGGTTTGGGGGGTGTCCGGTACCGGGAAAATGGAGGGTGATGGGGAAGTCCTGTGTTATCTGTGGGCTCATGGAGGGAGGGATAGGCCGGGGTAACCAGGGGCCTGGTGCGGTGTAGGGGTCAGGGTTGGGCCACTATGGGTCAGGGAGGCCCACGCCACGAGGCCGGATCTAACAGACATGCTTCTTCTCATTGAGTTGCGCTTCCTGCTCCTTGTGACACGCAGGTCCTCAGAAGGCCCAAAACAGCAGCAGGCACTTCCAACAGAACTCTGGGGAGCTGGGGGGTGAAGTCTGTTGTCCCTGAGACTTCAGCAGGAGGCAAGCTCTTTTCCAAGCCATTGGAGATCCTTCGCAAGTTGAAAGCAAAGTACATAAAGTTCCTTTCTCCTTCCTTTGGCAGTAAGGCAACCACTGCAGGCCAATCCCCCAAGCAGCACTTCAGCTTGGGAATAGTCTCTCCTCACTTTCTTCAGGTTCTTCTCCTCAGTAAAGGTTTCATCTTGTAGTCCAAAATGATCTAATTTCATGGGATCAGAGTCCCAATATTTATACCCCAAAATCCTTTTTTCTCTGAGGGGAGAGGGGCCTTTGACCAGTCCAAACCAGTTCTGAAGCTCTCTGTTTACCAGACTTCTCCTTTCCTTTCACAGTGCAGGGCAAGCACATCAGTCGCCCCACAGGAGGTGGAGTCAGCATTGTGGAAGGCAAGTACAGTCCTGGAGCACTTTGTTTACAGGACTCCTTCTCTTCTTTCAGTGTGCAGGGCAGAGACACCATCCGCTCCCCAGGGGGTGGAGCCAGCATTGTGGAAGGCAGGCACAGCCCTATTCAAGGTTCAGGTGCAAATCCTCCCTTCCATCTAGATGCAGATCTCTCTATTCACCACTGGGTGACTCAGCCTGTCTCTTGGAATTCCCCAGCCCTGTCACTCACAAAACCAGACAAAGTAATACACAACCTAGTAAAGGCAGGTTTGAATGGTTAGACAAGCAAATACCTACTTTCTAAAAGTGGTATTTGCAAACACAGAATATTGAAATAAACTTCACTAAAATATGTATTTTATTTTTCTGAGTCCAGACATACTAAACTCAAATTTCTATCATGTTCTCTGAGACAGTTAGAATTATAAAGTGTAATAATTCTACCAGCCCATTCTGGCCTATGGAGAACAGGTAGCCTTGCAATAGTGAAAAACTAAAATGACTGTAATTCACTATTAGGACATGCCACACACATCAGGGCTTGGCCTACCTTATACTTACAATGCACCCTGCCCTTGGGCCTTCCATAAGGGTGACATATGAAGAAAAGGGAAGGTTTAGGGACTGGCAAGTGGGTGCCCAGTCAGCATGACAGTACCAGACTGCACGCAGGCGTTGCCATGGCAGACCTTGGACACATTTTACAAGGCTGCTTCTGTGGGTGGCACAACCAGTGCTGCAGGCCCACCAGCAGGATTTGGATGTACACGCCCTGGGCACACTCAGTGGACTAGACTAGGGTCTGACAAGTAAACCAAATAGCCAAACATGGAACCACTGATTAATACATCAATTTACAATAGGGAGCACTTGCACTGTGGCACTGGACAGCAGTGGCACAGTGCCCAAAGCATCTAACACCAGCAAAAATACATGCGGCAACAGCAAAAAACGGTTGGGAGACCCACGCCAATGGTGCCAGGTCTAACACTACCTAATTACTTACCCCCATTAAATGCATGCTCATCAACAGCAGATCTGCTTCTAAACATGCAACAGAACTAGCAGAGGCTATCCTCTCCCATGACCTAGATGTAGCTTTCATCACTGAAACCTGGCTCAACACCCTGTCCTACCCCAATAAGGGCATGCTGGCGCCGCCCGGATTAACAATAATCCACAAAGATAGACATGAGCAGAGAGGCGGAGGCATAGCAATCATTCACAAAAGTAACTTCTCCATCACGGAAAGCTCATCGTGCCTTTATAGCTCCTTTGAATGCCTTTCAGTCAACATCAAATCATGCACGAACAGATCGCTACTCTGCCATCTCCTGTACCACCCACCAGGCAACTCCAAAGAATTCGGAGTGCACCTCTCTGACCTGATCACCCACTGCGCACTCAGCAATGCCAACAGCATAATTCTGGGCAACCTCAATATAAGATGGAATGAAACAAAAAACCCGCTCATTCAATCTCTCAACATCCTCCTGCTAGACAACGATCTGATCCAACACTGCTCAGAAGAAACACACCACAAAGGAGCGACCCTTGACACAATCATTTAGGATAGAAACACAATTACTATTGACTATATCATTCCCGTGGACTGGTCAGATCACCACACCATTCTTTTCCCTATCAACCAACAGGCCTTAACTCAACCCCCTAAACAGGCCCCTCCCAAACACAGCTCAAGTCCCTCGGTCCAACCTGGAAGAAGGGCTAAGCACGCTCCTCCCTAGCATAATGGAGCACCTCTCAACCACCAAACTCACCTCTCTCTACCACTCCAACATGACGCTCACCCTGGACCTCCTGGCTCCCTTGAAACTAAAAAACCCAGAAGCACCCTGTGGAAAATAGTATATTATCGTTATGTATTTCCCATTATACACCTTCTCTTCCACGTCCCGAGCTCATCATGACGGTAACTAGTAAATTCGGTCACACGTAGGGTTGCACGCAAACACATCTCTTCCTCAAACTGCAACTGCACATTCTTATGGTCAGGCCGATTCCGAGAAACGAGTCCCCGTTGTAACCACCCCTGCTCATGGTCAGACCGATTCCGTGAAATAAGCCCCCGTTTACCAAGACACACGACCAATACCGAGAAACCAGCTTCTGTTTGCTAAACACATGACACCAGACATCCAGTCACGACCATTTCTCTATTTCTTATCTAAGGAACCAGCCTCGGGTTATTTCTCAACTCTCTGCCATGACTTCCTCATGATTATGACACAGTTATGTCGCTACTGCCATGATCTCTGTATGATTGCCACATTTTTTTAACTGGACATTACTCAAGGGAAGCTCCTTCCTCTTTTCTGTGTATAAATGCCATGTTTTCTGTGATTAAAGTAGAGACCATTCCCGAGCCTCCTTAGGTGACGGAGCTCTCCCTTAACTCGAGTTACTGAATAAAGACCCTGAATTCTAACCACCACGTACTCTGCTCTTCATGCTTGACCTTATTGATATTATAGAAATTCCGATCAAGGTAAATTACTAAAATATTTACCACAACCCCCTCCATGTCCTGGTTCACCACCGACATCAATGATGAAAGAAGACATCGTGAACCTTAGAAAGAATCTGGAGGAACAATCCCTCCTCCCTCCTCCGTGATCAACTCAAGGCAGCACGCAGAAACTGCAATAAGCACATCAAGAACAAAAAGACAACTTTCTTCTGCTCCACCTTAGACAACGCAAAAAACCACCCCAAAGAACTCTTTAATATCATTAGTAGCCAAACATCCAAACCAACGGCATCCAATGTAGTGACATCCAAAGAACAATGCGACAACTTTGCCAGTTTTTTCAACGAAAAAATCACGAAGATCGATCTCTCTCTCAGCACAATTCCCTCCCCTCACACCGAGATCAATACGCGTGCAATTAAGGACAGCACCCCAGTGAATCCACCTAATCACTGGTCCTCCTTCACCCCATTCAGGAAGCAGAGATAGTCAATCTTATCGCCAACGCCAAACCTTCATCCCACTCCCTAGATCAGCTTCCCACGAGCCTGGCTATAGACCTGAAGCTTATCTTAGCCCCAATTTGGTGCAAGATCATTAATAGCTCACTGAGCTCGGGAATCATTCTAGACTGCCTCAAAGCAGCCCAAGTCATGCCACTACTAAAAAAAACAGGTCAAGCCACTGAGGAATGAACAACTTTAGACCTGTATCGAACCTACCTCTTTTATCCACAATTCTGGAAAAATGTGTTCTTCCACAGCTAACCCAACACTTGGAGAACATCAAGCTCCTAGACCCACACCAATTGGGATTCAGAAAGGGTTGCAGCACCGAAACCGCAATCCTAAATGTTATAGATGATCTACACAAGTCACTTGACTCAGACCAATGCTGGCTTCTCATTCTCCTAGACTTATCGCCCGCTTTCGATACAGTTGATCACACCCTGCTCCTCAAAGCCCTACATGAAAGAGCAGGCATTGAAATGACAGTCCTAAACAGGTTCCCCTCCTTTCTACAAAATCGATTGCAAAGAATAAAAATTAAAAACTTTGAATCCGACCCTCTTCCCGTCAACAGATGTGTTCCACAAATGTCAGTACTCTCCCCCCAACTTTTCAACATCTACATGGAACCCCTCACCACACTACTCAGGAATTCCAACATCCCCTTCCACCTCTATGTGGATGATACACAGCTTTATCTGGAAACCACCTCCATTGACGACATACACTGACTAAATGTCATGCTCAAAGAGGTCTAACAATGGCTCACAATGGACCACCTTAAACTTAATCAAGAGAAAACAGAAGTACTCCTCATCTCCAACAGAGATGAGAACCCCACATCGAAGAATGGCTCAAAGCCATTGACGCCCTCAATGGCGCTCTCAAGCTAACGGACTCGGTGAAATCTCTAGGTATCCCCCTAGACCCCAAACTGGACATGAAAAAACACATCTCAAGATCTGCCAAAAGTGTATTTCTCAATCTGAAACTTCTATACAAAATAAAACCCTTCCTTCACCCGAAAGACCTTCAACAGGCCACCCAGGCACTGGTGCTCTCCAGAATTTACTATGGAATCGCAGCCTTGACTGGGATAGCAAAATCTCACCTAGGTCATCTGAAAACTACCTTCAATGCCACAGCAAGAATGGTCACAAGAACTAAGAAATTCGACCACATCTCTCCCGCACTCAAGGAACTTAATTGGATCCTAATTAAACAGCGAGCGAGCTTCCGAACAGCCTGCCTCACGCATAAAGCCTTTCACACAGGCAAACCAGAATACCTGGCCGCCAAACTCAAAAGGGCCGGCCAGTCCGGGAATCTCAGAAGTTCCAACACGCTACAACCCATCCCACTGAAATCTCGGACACACAAAACTGCAACTAAATCGTTTGCGGGAAATGCACCTAAGATCTGGAACTCTATCCCCCCCACATAAGACCGACCACCTCTTTCCCGAAATTCAAGATCCTACTCAAAGCCCTCTTCCTAGAGCGCTTTCAAATGTAATGAGAAGAACACAAGATACTCCGGAAATAGTTAGACACCGCACCATAACCTCGATGTGGTCTAAAACAGACGTCTTAGCACTAAAATCGCCGGGATCTCCCTCCATACCTCTTCTTGTTCAATAGACACCCCACTCGCTATCAGCTAGTTAACTCCTCTTTATGAAACCCCTCAGCCACGACCCTCTTGTTCGATCACAAGATCTGTATTGTAATTATGTCTATAGTGCTCATAAGTATGTAAGTTACAGATTCTATCTATGCTGATAAGGCTCATAATTGTACTTGCTGTGAAGCGCTCTGATACCCTCGGGTCCAGCTAGCGTTATGTAAAACTGCAAAATAAATAAATAAACTTGATATTTATAGCTCTTGCCCCTGTTTATCTATTTGATTTGTAAATTTTGCATGTTATTTTCATTATCTTTTATCTACTTGCATGCCATGTTTGGCCCAATTATTATTGGGGCTCCTAACCTGTAACCTGCACCTGATCTCCTATCACCATGTTATATTTTCCCAGTAATATTTGTCCAATTCCCGAACATAATCTACCTAATTACTTGAAGTGTATAGCTCTTGCACATGTACATCTATTTTGATTTGTATATTTCACATGTTGATTCATTATCTTTTTGTCTACTTGTATGCCATGTTTGCTTTATAATATCTTCTCATGTAAAGCGCTCTGATACCTCTGGGTCTAGCCAGCGCTAAATGAAACTTTTAAAATAAAATAAAAAATAAAAAAAATTGAATAACAGGGACGGGTGGTAGTATCACCATTATCTATAAAGACTATGGGCCATATGTATTATTCCAAGTTGCGATCGCAAATGCTGAAATTTGCAGAATTTCTGTGTTTGCGATCGCAATTTGGCTCAGTGGTATGTATGAAAGCAAAAATGTCTCGCAAAATAAGGAATCGCAAAATTTGTGATTCCTTATTTTGCAATTGCATTTAAGGAATCTGTTCCACAGTGCTTATCATGATATGATAAATGTTTTATTGATTGATTATTTAAAATCTTTACCAAAAACGAATACACAATATAACATTTCAATTAGAATACAGTAAAAGGGCGGTAATTTTAAAAATAAGCAATCATTTTATAATGTTAAAATTTCAGAAATATAAACAGTATAATAGTTAATGTTTTAAAAATTCCAGTTTTCTCCATGCACTTGTTAAGAATTTTGAGAGGGCAGAGTTAATATATATATCTTCCAAGCAAAGACACTGGATTAGTGCTTGTCTACGTGTCCTTATTGATCTTTTGTTAAAGTGCCTTTTTAAAAGTGTTAATCTTTCATTTTTTAGTTCTGGGCAGAGGCATAATAGATGTATGATATTTTCTTCTCCTGTATTACACAGCCGACATGATATGTTGTTTTCAAGCTTTTTCCATGGCAGTGCATGAGATTCTCCAGGCAGGATTCCGAACCGGGCTTTCATGAATATATTTTTATATTTCAAGGTCCAAGCTGTATTCAAATATTGTTGCGGACTCTTTTTTTTATAACTATTTATTATAGACCAAGCATGTTTCCTTTTGACCAGGGACTCTTTGTCACTTATTATAGATAGGATATCAATTGTCTTATTTACAATTTTTTTGAAAGATTCCTGAGGAATAGTGGTCATCCAAATCTCCTTCAGCCCAAATTCATCCAAAGCCTTCTCGAGATACTTCCAAACAGATAGTTTATTATTGCCCTCTACTTCTTTCCATAAAAGCTCCGAGATTAAATTGTCCTTGTCATTTTTTACCCTATACCATACTTTAATTGTGTTACCCATCCGAGCATGTAGTTGGTTATTCAAGCCAAATTCTAGTCTAATTTGGGACTGTGAGGCATTTTTTGGTAAACAGAAAAGAGATCGAAACGTTTTCGAGATTTCTTTGTTTATTGTTATTGCGTCCTTTCCGTTCAATGCTTCGCTGCCGTAGGTTAGGGAGGGTAGCAATTTTGCAGATATGACCTTGAGTAGCGGCTGGTAGGTTAAGTTACTGGTGGATTTTTTTATCATACCAAATGCACCTGTTAGGGAGTTCGCCTTCCGGGTGATGTCCAATATCTGGGGTTTAAAGCTACCATTGTCATCAAAAACCAGTCCTAGGTATCTATAGGTTTTTGTTTGCTCCATTTTTTCCTTACCTAAGAACCATTTCATATTGTATTTCCTTCTTAGATTTTTTGAGACAACCATAACTTTAGATTTGGATTCATTTATTACCATTTTATTTTTTATTGCGTACTCCTGTATACGTGTAATTAACCTTTGCAAGCCTACCTTTGTTCTACTTAAAAGAATAACATCATCTGCATATAGCAAATTTGATATGTGCTTATCTGCAAGTTTCGGTGGATGGGCATTTATCTTGCACATGTACATCTATTTTGATTTGTATATTTCACATGTTGATTCATTATCTTTTTGTCTACTTGTATGCCATGTTTGCTTTATAATATCTTCTCATGTAAAGCGCTCTGATACCTTTGGGTCTAGCCAGTGCTAAATGAAACTTTTAAAATAAAATAAAAAATAAAAAAATTGAATAACAGGGACGGGTGGTAGTATCACCATTATCTATAAAGACTATGGGCCATATGTATTATTCCAAGTTGCGATCGCAAATGCTGAAATTTGCAGAATTTCTGTGTTTGCGATCGCAATTTGGCTCAGTGGTATGTATGAAAGCAAAAATGTCTCGCAAAATAAGGAATCGCAAAATTTGTGATTCCTTATTTTGCAATTGCATTTAAGGAATCGCAAATTGCTATTCCTTAAATGCAATGTAAGAAGCATGGAAAAAGTGCAATTTTGCCTTAAGGAATCGCAAATTACTACCAACTTCAAGTTGGTGGTAATTTGCGAGTCCTTTGAAAAATGCACTTTTTTGAATTTTTCAAAGTGCCATGTGGCGCACATACATGCCCACATACACATACATGCCCTTAGGGCATGTATGTGTGCCACATGTGCACACATGTACATTTCAGGGGTGCAACAGGGTGCCCTTTTGACACCCTGGCACCCTTGAAATTGCATTCTCAATTTGCGATTCTCTAATTGAGAATCACTAATTGAGAATGTCTTACCATTCATTCCTATGGGCCTCTTGGCCCATAGGAAGGAATGGGGAGGTATTCCTTAATTGCGAATTGCAATTTGCGATTCGCAATTAAGGAATATGTAGGATTCACAATATGATTTGCAAATCCTACATATATAGCGTTTTGCAATTCTCAAATAGCGATTCTCTAGAAATCGCTATTTGAGAATCGCAAAAACCAAAGTTACATACATATGGCCCAATATGACCTGTCGACTACTAGGCAGTCCGCTATTAGACTGCGAGAATGCCCACTTTTCAATTGAACTCACCCCCTCACTGTCACTCTCAGGTATTCTGATCTACCGTCCACCTGGGTCACTAGGCCAATTTTGTAAATCTCTGTTGGAAACAGTCATTAATCTTGCTAGTTCCTTGGCTAATTTTACCCTCCTTGGACATTTTAACCTGCACTTTGATGACACTACGGCGACTGAACTAGCACAAGGTCTGATGGCCTGTGAACTGCACCAGAAGATCCCCCAAGCAACTCATATTAAAGGTCACCCTCTTGACCCAATTTTTTCTAGAATGGGAGAACTAAAAGGGAAAGCCCCATCCCCATACCATGGTCAGACCATTTTCTAATTCCGTTTGTCTGGGCCCCACCTATCCCCGTCTCACACACCCAGAAAACACGAATACAAATCTGTCCCTGGGCCAAACTCCTCTAGGATGTGTGGACTCAGGAACTGGAAAGCACCAAACCTAATCTGGATCTCAATCCAGTCACGGATTACCAAAACTTCACTCACTGGATTGAGGGGTCACTGAACACGGTGCTCCTAAAGAAATCAATCCAGAAGACAGCGGGACTCAACAAGCCTGCATGGTTCTCCACTAAGCTACATATCCTAAAACAACAATGCAAAAGATTGGAAAGGATATGGAGGAAAGTCTTCTCACACATTAAGAAACAGGAATACAGGGTGGCCATTGGAACATACAAGGAAGAAATAAAACAAGCCCAGGCCACCTACTATGAGGAAAAGATTACAGCAGCAGCTAATTCCTCTAGAGAAACCTTTCTCATTGCAAAAAAGCTACTCAAAGTCCCTAGTCCTCCAGTGGCACCCGATCTATCGGGTCACCGCTGTAATGAACTTGCGGACTACTTTGCCACTAAAGTACATAGTGTTCTCAAGCATCTTCCACAAAGAGACAGTGATACACCCGAGCCTATGGCCACGGACTAGCATGAAAATGAACACTATCTGTTATGTTATGTTATGTTACAATGTTTTTGTATAGTGCAAATCACCACTGGTCTCTAAGCGCTTTCACAGAAAAAGTACATAACCTGCTGCAGTCCAAGACGCCATCCGCCATCAAACCCCATTAGGGTATTGATGTTATCTTTTTAAACAGATAAGTCTTTAGATTATTTTTGAAAGAAAGTAATATCGAGTCTCCCTGCAAGGTTGCAGGTAGCTCGTTCCAGATTTGCGGAAGGAGTACCGACAGAGCTCTGCCACCTTTAGATTTAAGCTTAAATCTAGGTTGGATCAATTTGCAGGCTGTGCCAGAGCGCAGAGCTCAACCTGGAATGTACTTCCTCAAGCGCTCTTTGATATAACTAGGAGCCTTTCCAAAAATGGCTTTGTGGGCCATACAAAGACATTTGAACTGCACTCTAAATTTAATAAGCAGCCAGTGCAGTTTCAAAAGAAGGTGGGTCGCATGAGAGCTCCTCGGCAGGGAATAGATCAACCTGGCCGCATCATTCTGCACAACCTGCAGTTTCCTCAGGAGTTTCTGCGGAAGGCCTAAATACAAGGCATTGCCATAGTCCAACCGAGAGATGACAGTAGCGGACACTATTGATTGCAAAGTAGAGGCAGACAGAATGGGTACCAGCTTCCCGAGTTGCCTGAGCACTCCTACGCAGGAACCTACCACCGCCGCGACTTGGGGGGCCATAGATAGATCGGCGTCAATCTTCAGGCCTAGACTTTTTACCACTGTTCCGGGAGTTGGCGTTATCCCTAATTCTGAAGGCCAGAACAGCTCACCCCAAGGATTTTCTTGATTGGTAATAACCAGCACCTCCGTTTTCTCAGCATTAACTTTCAGAAGGTTGCTGGTCATCCAATTTACAGTGAATCTAAGCAAGTTATTTACCGATTCCTGTGACTCCTTAGAATTCTCCAACTGAACCAGCAGTTGGGTATCGTCGGCATAGTTAAAAACTTGGCAATTCCTATGCGTTAACTCCTCCACAAGGGGTTGAAAAAAGATGTTGAATAACAGGGGAGATAGTGCAGACCCCTGGGGGACACCCCAGGTCACAGTACTAGCCTTGGATAATTGGTCTCCCAGCTGCACTCTTTGTGTCCGGCTAGTGAGGAAGGACTTAAGCCACTTAAATGCTTGTCCTGTTATTCCCAGCTTCGCGATACGGTCAAGCAGAATGGTATGGCTGACCGTATCAAACGCTGCTGACAGATCCAATAGAATCAGGGCACAAGGCTGTTTATTGTCTGCCCTTATTCTCAGATCGTCAGCAACCGTGGCCATGACCAATTCCATGCTATGCTGTGATCGGAAGCCCGCCTGCCTTGGATGAAGTAGACCATATTCCTCCAGGTAGCCAGCCAGCGTATTCAGGACTTGTTTTTCCAAGATCTTTCCTGAGAATGGAAGTTGAGAAATAGGCCTGTAGTTCTTTAGAGCCTTAATATCCGCTCCTGCTTTCTTCAGGAGGGAGATGACCCTGGCTTCCTTCAAAGTCACTGGGAGATGTCCAGACTCTAGTGACCTATTTAATAAACTCAGCAGCTGTCTTTCCAGGCCGGGCAGGGCCATTTGAAATATTCTGGGGGGGGGTACGGATCCATACTCGATCCTGATTTAATTTGGCAGGCAATAGCTTCCAAACTCCCTACATCCAAGCATGGGATGCTGTCCAGATTCCAGGCCGACTCCTGAGAAATAGGGGCAGCTAGGAGAGTAGGATCAGCTGAAATTTTTGTGATGTCCCTGATGATATCTTGTACTTTCTGGAGGAAGAAACTCTGGAAGGTGTCACAGTTCGGGCGATCATTTACTGGGGCTTTACTATGCAGCTGTGTTAGTTCCCTGAGAATAGCAAATATCTCCCTGTGCTTGTTTCCTGCACGTCCAATTCTGTCTTCATAAAATGTTGCCTTCCTCAGCAATATATCAACCTTGTATTTAAGATCCGTTCAGAGCCCAAGATCTTACTCTTTAGGAAACTCCTGAAGACCCATCTGTTTCCAGTGTAGCGATTGAGCTGAGCTTTCCTCTCTTGTTCTGTACTGCGCCGGGATGCCCCTGGGTAACTGAGCACGTTATAAATTTTATATAATAATAATATTAGTATTCTGACAGAAGTGCTTTATAAGTTTCAGACTCTGCCTGGCTATAATTGAGTCTCCACCTCCGCTCCGCTTGCCGGAGAACTTGTTTTTTTCCTCTTAGTGAACCATCAAACGAAGGGGCTCCCTTCCCTTTTTCTCTGGTCCTCTCCATTCACTCAGGGACCAGAGTATCCAGGGCAGCGCGAATCCAGGCCATAAGGGCTGTAGTGTCTGTGTCTAAATTTCCCTCGCTGCTCTCTAACGGTGGAAAGGAGAGAAGCGTGGAAATCAGAGACTCAGCTTCCACCTTCTTCCAGGCTCGAACCTTTTTCCAAAGTGGATCAGCTATTGCCGGTGAGATGTCGCACGGAACCCAGCACTTTATCAAGGAGTGATCTGACCATATGCATGGGCTAACGTCGCTTATCTCTGCCAGGGGTATAGAAGACCAAATCAGGTCCAAAGTGTGGCCCTTAACGTTTGTGGGGCCAACCACTAGATGTCACAGGTTAAGCAAGGTTAAGTTAGTATCAAACCCTGGCGCTATAGGGTCTCTGGGTACCTTATCCCAATGATAATTGAAGTCCCCTACCACCAACAGAGACTTGTATCTGGATCCCAGATCAGTTAAGAACTCCAAAAAGGTTTCATTAAAGTCTTGGGAACTCTTTGGTGGGCGGTATACTACCACCATCATAATACAGGAGGATTTCAATAGGATTTTTATACCCAATAGCTCAGCACTATCACAGTTTTCAGCGACAACCTGTGTCACCATGAGAGTTTTTTTGAAAATTATTCCGACTCCCCCCCTCTACACTCCTTTGGGCGGTTACACCACAATGCATCAAATTCTAGTGGCAATGCCGCCAGAACGTCCGGGGTAGATGAGGCCCCCAGCAATGTCTCGGTGAGGGCAAGAATATCAATGTCACCAAAAACACACGGAAGGTACAGAAGGTCTCAGAAATACAGAGGGAGAGAAAAGAAAATAGCAAATCTCTCTATTGGGACCTAATAGTGTCCTATTTACATGCCCAGAATACACAGTTAGTCTGGAAACAACCAAGAAAACAAAAACAAGAGAAGATGCACAAGGAGAGGAAAAAGATACCCATCAGCCCACTCATAAGTGGAATCTCGTCATCTGGGTATATGTTGGTAAATGGTGTCCTCTAGGGTCTGCCTTGGAAACAATCCATAGGACTGCCTAGTGATGGACCCAGAACATTTCACCAACAGATGACAGTATATGAGCGGGAGGGGTTGAGGTTGCAGTGCTCAAAGAAAAAGAAGAAGAAAAGGAAAATAATCCAAGTGATTCTAAAAATACCTACTATGATGTCATGAAATACATTATTAGGGCTGACCATCAAAGTGGTATGGTTAAAAACAGTATGCTGATAGCATGTAAGGAATTGCTACCCACCAATGTTGTTATTCGGTCAACATGTTTCAGCCTCAAGGGCTTTCGTCAGGACCTATGGTGCTACTGCAACACTTACTTAAGTGATGTGAAAGTGGGATCTACATCTGCTTTCCAAACTGAAAAGAGTGTATCTTCTCCTGCATAGACACAATACAAAAGACAGAAACAGAGACATGGACAAATTATGTCAACAAAAAGAAGTGCACAGACTGCAAACTCTCGTTTCTATGGTCTTTATAATATGGCTATGAACACTTGAAAGACACTCACCCTTATTGTGGGGAGAGAAAACCTCACCTCACCTGGCCACTGCTCAGGAAGAAAGGGAGGCCACGCACTGGAAATAAACAGAACACTTAGAAAGTTATAACCAGTGGTAGTAGAAACACAATCTACAGACAAGAAAAACTGGATTCAAAACACATAAATCAGAGACACACATGGTGACACAATGGCCAGACTGGTTTCCTCTTGCATCAGGAAAGTATACCACAAAGCCTCACTGACTGCACTGCTTGCACAAACCTGTAGACCTATAAAGTACAAAGGCCCAGGTAGCCAGCCGCAGTCACTGGGAATAGAGGCGCCTACTCCTGTGCTTTCCACCTAGTACTCAAAGACCAAAGACCAAAGCAATAATGCTATTGACTGTACCACCACCACTGACCTCTCCGTCGTTGCCTCGGAGTGAAAACTGAGCCGAGGGGGAGGCGACGACTGATGGTCACACGCGATGTTAAATACACTGCAGTGGACCTGAAAGGAAACTCCTTTGTTTCAAAATTTGATTGGCTCATGTGTAGGCCAATGGGAATCGGCTCACAGGCAGCCAACCGTGACCTACACTGATAAGCCTGCAGTGAACCTGAAAGGAAATTCCTTTGTTTCAAAATTTGATTGGCTCATGTGTAGGCCAATGGGAATCGGCTCACAGGCAGCCAACCGTGACCTACACTGATAAGCCTGCAGTGGACCTGAAAGGAAACTCCTTTGTTTCAAAATTTGATTGGCTCATGTGTAGGCCAATGGGAATCGGCTCACAGGAAGCCAACCGTGACCTACACTGATACGCCTGCAGTGGACCTGAAAGGAAACTCCTTTGTTTCAAAATTTGATTGGCTCATGTGTAGGCCAATGGGAATCGGCTCACAGGCAGCCAACCGTGACCTACACTAATAAGCCCACAGTGGACCTGAAAGGAAACTCCTTCGTTTCAAAATTTGATTGGCTCATGTGTAGGCCAATGGGAATCGGCTCACAGGCAGCCAAACGTGACCTACACTAATAAGCCTGCAGTGGACCTGAAAGGAAACTCCTTTGTTTCAAAATTTGATTGGCTCATGTGTAGGCCAATGGGAATCGGCTCACAGGCAGCCAACCGTGACCAACACTGATAAGCCTCAGCCACATTAACAGGCCGACCGTGAGTCATACCTCACGCGCATATGCACACCAGTCAAATCGTAAGGCAGTAAGATGGTGTGTTGTATTCTATCCAAAGAAGAGCCATAAGAAGAGCTAGGTGTGTTTATTTATTTATACTGCTAGAGGGCAATGTTTAGAGGTCGCGCGCTAATTTAGCCGTTTGCCAACTTCCAGTCGGATAGTACCGGGGGCTTAAACTGATATAGACACTGGCTACATATATTCAATATATATAGAACATGAGAAGGGGAACCCTACCCAGCGAGGGTGTTAGAGCTCAGTGGAGGTAACCCTTATGCCAAAGGCTGTTAGCACAAGGACTCTGTGTTCGGAAAAACAATCTGCGCAATCACAGCTGCATCCAAGGAATGTCATCATTCAATCCTTCTGTGTCACTATGAAGTTTGAAAACCCACTTCTGTTCTTTCCTCAATAGGAAAAGTGAAACATCCGTGACGTGACTAGGTATGTAAGGTTGTTCTAGAACCAACCATCTCAGTTCATCTGGACTATGTCTCTTGTCAAGGAAGTGAGTGGTGAGCCGTGTTGCCTGTTTTCTGCGTCTCATGGTGCTCATATGTTCCTGCACGCGCAATTTGATTTTTCTTGCGGTCATGCCGATATACCTTAGTCCACAGGGGCAGGTAATCTGGTATATCACTTTCTCACTGTTGCAATTAGTGTGGTGTTTCAATTGCCATGGTCGCGAGGTCCCAATGTCCACTTCAAGTGTTTTGCTGGTCAGTGGGCATACTGAGCAATTCCCGCAGGGATGATGTCCTCGTACCGGGGGCAGACCCCATAGAGTTTGCGGGGGTTCACATACTTCTTGCCGAGGTCGTGTATGCACAAGAGAGTCTCTCAAGTTGTTCCCTCTTTTAAAAGAAAAGAGTGGAAGGGGAATGGTCTCACCGGAGCTGTTCAGAATGCGCCACCTTTTCCTGATCATCTTTTGGATTTTAGAAGATGATGTGTTGTACGTTGTCACGCACACCAATCTGTCCAGTGGTGGTTTGACAACTGGAGGCTCAAGCAGCGCTTCGCGATGGTTATTCGCAGCGCGTTTCATTGAAGTCCGGACAAGGTTATTCGGATAGCGTCTCACTTTCAACTTCATGGAGAGATCTTTCGCTTTTCGGCGGAAGTCTGGAATGTTTGAACAATTCCTCCGGACCCTCAAGAACTGTCCAAAGGGGAGGTTCTCACGGAGGGACCGGGGGTGATGGCTATCGAATCTCAGCAGGGAGTTCCGAGCCATGGGTTTCCGATACAAGGAGCTCGCCAAATGGCCATCTTCTGGAAAGATGACAAGATCCAAGAAGGGGAGCTCTGTTCTACTATGCTCAAGGGTAAACCTCAAAAAAGCATTCTGACCATTCAGCCACTCTTGAAACAACAAGAGGGAAGGTACATCGCCACGCCAGACGACAAGAATGTCGTCGATGTACCGCTTCCACATCATCAATTGATGATGATGAGGGTTGTTGGTGCTCAACACGTGGTGGGTCTCAAACTGGTGGACATACAAATTAGCCAGGCTGGGGGCAAATTTGCTGCCCATTGATGTCCCCGAGGTTTGTAAATACAGGGAATCCTCAAAGGCAAAAAAGTTCTCGGTCATAGCAATCCGAGCTAATTCCATGACAAAGTGAGTGGGAGTTGTCAAGGTAGAAGGGAAAGCCTCTAAAAGTTCTTGTACAGTTTGTAGTGTATCCATTTGAGGAATACAAGTGTACAAAGATTCGACATCAAAACTAGGTAAAATGTCAGTATTAATGTCGAAGGTCACCTCAGGTAGAATGCGCAGGACATCTTTGGTGTCCTGAAGGTAGGTCGGCATTGTCTTAACAATGGGACTTAAAAAGATGTCAACAAAGGAGGACAGAGGTTCGAGCAAAGATCCAATGCCCGAAATGATCGGACGGCCCGGAGGGGGTCTCGCAGGCTTATGAATCTTTGGGAGGATGTAAAAGTAGGGAGTGATGGGACACTTGGTGACTAAAAAGATTGCCTCTTTCGGAGTAATCCAGCCTTCTGCGCTGGCTTCCTCTACCAGATGTTTGATCTCATTAGTTAGTCTTGGCGTGGGATTTTCAGCAAGGAGGGTGTAGGACTGTGCATTGCCTAGTTGTCTCAGGCATTCAGCTCGGTAGTCAGTAGTGTTGAGAATGACTATGGCACCCCCCTTGTCCGCTGGTTTAATCACTATCCCCGTGTCTTTCGAGAGAGTGTCCAGGGCTGATCTGTCTCTTTTTGATATATTCTGGTAGTTCCCCTCTTTGGAAAAGTCCATAGATTTGAGGTCTTGTAGTATTGCAGCCTCAAAAGTGCCAACTTTGGATGGTACTTGTTGCAACAGGGGCATGAAAGTGGATCTAACTTTAAGACCTGTGTTTGTATCTTCAGTCGGGGTATCTGTTTCTTTGTTTTTGAAGAAATAGTGCAGCCTGATGGTTCTGAAAAATCGTTCGATCTCCCCTCTTATCAAAAAGGGTTCCCCACTGTTGGTCGGGACAAACCCTAGGCCTCTGTTTAGAACATCCTGTTCAGTAGGAGTGATCACTCGACTACTTAGGTTCACTACCAAGTCTTCATCCTCTTGTGACTCGCTCATTGCCCTTGTTTGTTGTGTGTTGTTGTCGAGTCCTGGTTGTCTAACCACTGAACTTGGTTTTGGCCTCTCCGCCTGCCTCTGTTCCAACCTCGGCCCTGTCCTAAAAAAGCCTGGTTTTCAAAATACTGAGGCTGCATCGGGTAATGAGACATTGGTGGGGGAAACTGGGGATAACCCCACGGGGCTGGTGGCCACCATGACCCCGTCTGGTATATGTTTCCACGATTATTGTATCGACGATTCGGTCGATTACCACGGCCTCTGCCTCTGGGTTGGCTATTGTCTCCACTCTCAGAGCCAGAACACTCAGTCTCAGATGATGTGGCATATGAAGAGCCTGCAGTGTGTTTGGGTTTATTGGTATCAGTGGGAGTGTAATTATCACTGGTGTAGGGATACACCTTCTCATGTGAGAACTTAGCCAGGTCTTTCTTGAACTTTTCTATCTTGGCGAGAAAAATTGGATCTTTATACTCCTTGTTTGCTTTGTTGGAGTCTTCTAATTGTTTCTCAAATCTTTTGGTTGTTAGGGTGGTCTTAATTTGCCCTTCTAGAATTTGAATCTCGACCAAGATGGCATCTGCAATACGTTTGGCTGTAGTGATAATTAAAATCAGCCAGTCTCTTGTACAGCGCCAGGCTATTAAGGACCAGTCTTTGACAAAGACCTTGTCAGTGAGGAAGAGCCTAGGCGCGTTGGTAACTATGAGACCTGTGGGTGAACATTTGCCATGTAAATATTCTGCCATTATTTGACCGTGTATGATGGTACGTGAGTGACTTTTTTTCAGGTTTAATATCGTTTCCCAGTCTCCCACAATAGCTGGAGCTGGAGTGGGGATCTGGTCTAGCATACTAGGATTTTCAGATAAAATCGATGAAAGGAATTCATCGTCGAAACCAAGACCGCCAAAGTCCGAATTTGTATGTCCACCAGTTTGAGACCCACCACGTGTTGAGCACCAACAACCCTCATCATCATCAATTGATGATGTGGAAGCGGTACATCGACGACATTCTTGTCGTCTGGCGTGGCGATGTACCTTCCCTCTTGTTGTTTCAAGAGTGGCTGAATGGTCAGAATGCTTTTTTGAGGTTTACCCTTGAGCATAGTAGAACAGAGCTCCCCTTCTTGGATCTTGTCATCTTTCCAGAAGATGGCCATTTGGCGAGCTCCTTGTATCGGAAACCCATGGCTCGGAACTCCCTGCTGAGATTCGATAGCCATCACCCCCGGTCCCTCCGTGAGAACCTCCCCTTTGGACAGTTCTTGAGGGTCCGGAGGAATTGTTCAAACATTCCAGACTTCCGCCGAAAAGCGAAAGATCTCTCCATGAAGTTGAAAGTGAGACGCTATCCGAATAACCTTGTCCGGACTTCAATGAAACGCGCTGCGAATAACCATCGCGAAGCGCTGCTTGAGCCTCCAGTTGTCAAACCACCACTGGACAGATTGGTGTGCGTGACAACGTACAACACATCATCTTCTAAAATCCAAAAGATGATCAGGAAAAGGTGGCGCATTCTGAACAGCTCCGGTGAGACCATTCCCCTTCCACTCTTTTCTTTTAAAAGAGGGAACAACTTGAGAGACTCTCTTGTGCATACACGACCTCGGCAAGAAGTATGTGAACCCCCGCAAACTCTATGGGGTCTGCCCCCGGTACGAGGACATCATCCCTGCGGGAATTGCTCAGTATGCCCACTGACCAGCAAAACACTTGAAGTGGACATTGGGACCTCGCGACCATGGCAATTGAAACACCACACTAATTGCAACAGTGAGAAAGTGATATACCAGATTACCTGCCCCTGTGGACTAAGGTATATCGGCATGACCGCAAGAAAAATCAAATTGCGCGTGCAGGAACATATGAGCACCATGAGACGCAGAAAATAGGCAACACGGCTCACCACTCACTTCCTTGACAAGAGACATAGTCCAGATGAACTGAGATGGTTGGTTCTAGAACAACCTTACATACCTAGTCACGTCACGGATGTTTCACTTTTCCTATTGAGGAAAGAACAGAAGTGGGTTTTCAAACTTCATAGTGACACAGAAGGATTGAATGATGACATTCCTTGGATGCAGCTGTGATTGCGCAGATTGTTTTTCCGAACACAGAGTCCTTGTGCTAACAGCCTTTGGCATAAGGGTTACCTCCACTGAGCTCTAACACCCTCGCTGGGTAGGGTTCCCCTTCTCATGTTCTATATATATTGAATATATGTAGCCAGTGTCTATATCAGTTTAAGCCCCCGGTACTATCCGACTGGAAGTTGGCAAACGGCTAAATTAGCGCGCGACCTCTAAACATTGCCCTCTAGCAGTATAAATAAATAAACACACCTAGCTCTTCTTATGGCTCTTCTTTGGATAGAATACAACACACCATCTTACTGCCTTACGATTTGACTGGTGTGCATATGCGCGTGAGGTATGTCTCACGGTCGGCCTGTTAATGTGGCTGAGGCTTATCAGTGTTGGTCACGGTTGGCTGCCTGTGAGCCGATTCCCATTGGCCTACACATGAGCCAATCAAATTTTGAAACAAAGGAGTTTCCTTTCAGGTCCACTGCAGGCTTATTAGTGTAGGTCACGTTTGGCTGCCTGTGAGCCGATTCCCATTGGCCTACACATGAGCCAATCAAATTTTGAAACAAAGGAGTTTCCTTTCAGGTCCACTGTGGGCTTATTAGTGTAGGTCACGGTTGGCTGCCTGTGAGCCGATTCCCATTGGCCTACACATGAGCCGATCAAATTTTGAAACAAAGGAGTTTCCTTTCAGGTCCACTGCAGGCGTATCAGTGTAGGTCACGGTTGGCTGCCTGTGAGCCGATTCCCATTGGCCTACACATGAGCCAATCAAATTTTGAAACAAAGGAGTTTCCTTTCAGGTCCACTGCAGGCTTATCAGTGTAGGTCACGGTTGGCTGCCTGTGAGCCGATTCCCATTGGCCTACACATGAGCCAATCAAATTTTGAAACAAAGGAATTTCCTTTCAGGTCCACTGCAGGCTTATCAGTGTAGGTCACGGTTGGCTGCCTGTGAGCCGATTCCCATTGGCCTACACATGAGCCAATCAAATTTTGAAACAAAGGAGTTTCCTTTCAGGTCCACTGCAGTGTATTTAACATCGCGTGTGACCATCAGTCGTCGCCTCCCCCTCGGCTCAGTTTTCACTCCGAGGCAACGACGGAGAGGTCAGTGGTGGTGGTACAGTCAATAGCATTATTGCTTTGGTCTTTGGTCTTTGAGTACTAGGTGGAAAGCACAGGAGTAGGCGCCTCTATTCCCAGTGACTGCGGCTGGCTACCTGGGCCTTTGTACTTTATAGGTCTACAGGTTTGTGCAAGCAGTGCAGTCAGTGAGGCTTTGTGGTATACTTTCCTGATGCAAGAGGAAACCAGTCTGGCCATTGTGTCACCATGTGTGTCTCTGATTTATGTGTTTTGAATCCAGTTTTTCTTGTCTGTAGATTGTGTTTCTACTACCACTGGTTATAACTTTCTAAGTGTTCTGTTTATTTCCAGTGCGTGGCCTCCCTTTCTTCCTGAGCAGTGGCCAGGTGAGGTGAGGTTTTCTCTCCCCACAATAAGGGTGAGTGTCTTTCAAGTGTTCATAGCCATATTATAAAGACCATAGAAACGAGAGTTTGCAGTCTGTGCACTTCTTTTTGTTGACATAATTTGTCCATGTCTCTGTTTCTGTCTTTTGTATTGTGTCTATGCAGGAGAAGATACACTCTTTTCAGTTTGGAAAGCAGATGTAGATCCCACTTTCACATCACTTAAGTAAGTGTTGCAGTAGCACCATAGGTCCTGACGAAAGCCCTTGAGGCTGAAACATGTTGACCGAATAACAACATTGGTGGGTAGCAATTCCTTACATGCTATCAGCATACTGTTTTTAACCATACCACTTTGATGGTCAGCCCTAATAAAGTATTTCATGACATCATCGTAGGTATTTTTAGAATCACTTGGATTATTTTCCTTTTCTTCTTCTTTTTCTTTGAGCACTGCAACCTCAACCCCTCCCGCTCATATACTGTCATCTGTTGGTGAAATGTTCTGGGTCCATCACTAGGCAGTCCTATGGATTGTTTCCAAGGCAGACCCTAGAGGACACCATTTACCAACATATACCCAGATGACGAGATTCCACTTATGAGTGGGCTGATGGGTATCTTTTTCCTCTCCTTGTGCATCTTCTCTTGTTTTTGTTTTCTTGGTTGTTTCCAGACTAACTGTGTATTCTGGGCATGTAAATAGGACACTATTAGGTCCCAATAGAGAGATTTGCTATTTTCTTTTCTCTCCCTCTGTATTTCTGAGACCTTCTGTACCTTCCGTGTGTTTTAGTGTCTAGTTGGGGGACTAGGTACCAGTAGGTCTATAATAATTTTTTTCCCCTCGGACCCCCCCTTAACCGTTTATCTCTCTGTATCAATGTCACCATCCAGAAGGAGAAAAAACACTTCCAAATGGTGTTTTTGCAAGGAACGTGTGTTTTCAACATAGCAATTTTTAGCCCCTGGATTATATGAGAGAAAGGCCGCTTTTGATACGATATGGGTTTGCACCTTCCCCGCAAGAGGGATTCTTCCTGTAGCCTAGCTGATGTAATCTCATCTAGCACTTCAGTCCCAGTTCTTAAGGCCAGGAGGGTATCAACAGGATAGATATAAGATCGAAAAGGGGTCCTGGCCCCTGGGCTCATCCTGGCGCGGACGGGCGCAGACGGGCTTGCATCTGGGTCGCCTCGGCGCGCCAGTGGCGCGCCCGCTGCGCGCTTGCATCCTGGTCCTTAAATCGGAATTGGCAGGCAGCCCTCCAACACTAGAGCGCTACCCAAGATGGCGTCTTGGGAGCGTCTCTGAGCCCCTAGTCCCCCACTCAAGATGGCGGTCGGGAGTCGAGGCAGCGCGAGTCTCACCCAAATGGTGAGTAGTGAGTTTCAAAGTTTTAATGTGCAGGCAATGCGGATCAGGTTGTAGAGAAGAGCAGTGTCAACAATTCACCGCCCGCTATATCGGGTGAACCCTCAAAAAAATTATTTTAAACTAACATCGGTAACATAAATCTTTAACACAGTTAAGTCATTTTTTAAAAGAGACTAGTACTCCAACGGCGCTTAATAGTCACGGGCAGCGATTCTGTGTGCAGCAGCGTGACAAACCAATTCTGTGTGCACACGCTAGCATACAGGTCCCTAAATTGTATTTGCCAGGCAGCCCTCCAACACTAGAGCGCTACCCAAGATGGCGTTTTGGGAGCGTCTCTGAGCCCCTAGTCCCCCACTCAAGATGGCGGTCGGTAGTCGAGGCAGCGCGAGTCTCACCCAAATGGTGAGTAGTGAGTTTCAAAGTTTTAATGTGCAGGCAATGCAGATCAGGTCGTAGAGAAGAGCAGTGTCAACAATTCACCGCCCGCTATATCGCGTGAGCCCTCAAAAAAAATTATTTTAAACTAACGTCGGTAATATAAATCCTTAAAACAGTTAAGTAAATTTTTAAAAGAGACTAGTACTCCAACGGCGCTTAAAAGTCACGGGCAGCGATTCTGAGTGCAGCCAGAGTGACAAACCAATTCTGTGAAACCTATATCCCCTTGACTCCGGAGTCATTTTTAGCTACTCAAGCTTCAGTCAAATCTGGGTCACCACTGGACCCTGCACCACCTAACATTCTGAAACCGGTAGCTCCTACAGTTGCTCCTATCATTATCAGCCTGATTAATGCCTCCCTTCCATCAGGTATAGTCGCCCCAGACTGTAAAAGGGCAATGGTAAAAGCCTTGCTAAAAAAAACTAATTTGGACCCTGCCGACCTGGGCAATTACCGCCCTATCTCGCTCCTTCCAGGAATTAGCAAAATCGCAGAAAAACATGTCAACTACACACACTCCGCGTTTTTTGAGTCCCATAACATGCTCCACCCATCACAAATGGTTTTCCGCCCTCATCAAGGCACTGAGACCGCCTTATTAGCGCCTTATTAGCGGTGGTGGCGGAAGCGAGGAAAATCGTTGATTCAGGATGTTCGTCGGCCTTAATACTCCTTGATCTAAGCGCAGCCTTCGATACGGTGAATCACCGTATCCTGGTTCACCATCTCAGGAGCACAGGAGTGTCCGGCAAGGCCCTACTATGGCCACAATCCTTCCTGGAAGATAGGTGCTTCCAGGTTTTTGAAGGTGACACCTTTTCAAAGCCTATCCCCCTTCAGTGTGGAGTCCCCCAGGGATCATCCTTGAGCCTCACACTTTTTAACGTTTATATGCCCCCATTGGCGGATATCATTTCCCCCTTTGGGATTGATATAGTAACATATGCCATCTGATCTACACTCTTCCCTTGAGGAAGTTACCAAGTGGATGAGTTTGTCCCATTTAGAACTCAATGGTGATTAATCCGAGCTCATGCTTCTTGGCAACCAGCTAAATTTCAAATCAAGTACCATGTGGCCAGCCTGTATGGTCCCGGTACCGACCCCGAAAGCCGAGATAAAAAGCCTAGGCGTCTGGTTAGATCAAGACCTTACATTTAAAGCTCAAGCCAGGAAGACCGCTGCTTTATGTTACAGCATGCTAAGAATGATTTGCAAAGTGTTGCCCCTCCTACCAGACCAAGCAAAAAAACGCTGGTCCAGGTGCTCATCCTCTCCAGGATTGATCATGGCAACGCTTTGTATCTGGGTGCCCCAAGCGCAGTGATCACGAAACTGCAGATTATTCAAAACTCCATTGCAAGAATGCTCACGGGAACCCATAATCACTGTCCCAGCAAAGCCGACACTACGTGCTCTTCATTGGTTCATTGGCAAGAGATAACTAACTTTAAAGCCCTTTGCGTGGCCCATAAGTCTCTGGGAGTAAATGGACCGCGTATCATTAAAAGCATGATTTGCCCTTACAAGGCCAACATAAGACTTTGTTCAGACAAGCTTTACCTAGCAACGGTACCCAGGGTTAAGAAGGGCAGAAGTGGCAGACAGTGTTTTTCATACATGCCACAAAACTTTGGAACAGCCTTCCGCTGTATCTTCATAGGGAATCCAGTCATTGCTCATTCCGGAAACAGCTAAAGACCTGGGGCCATATGTAGGAAAAACACGTTTTGCTATTCTCAATTTGCGATTTTTAGGGGATCGCAATTAGAGAATTGCAAAACGCAATGTAGGTAGGATTTGCAAAATATTTTGCGAATCCTACATATTCCTTATTTGTGAATCGCAAATTGAGATTCGCAAATATGGAATACCTTCCCATTAATTTCTATGGGCTAGAATGCCATTCTCAAGTTGCGATTCCCAATTAGAGAATCGCAAATTGAGAATGCAATTTCAAGGTTGCAAGGGTGTCAATAGGACACCCTGTTGCACCCCTGAAATAAGCATGTGTGCACATGTGGCGCACATACATGCCCTAAGTGCATATATGTATGTGTGCCTAATGGCACTTTGAAAAATTCAAAAAAGTGAATTTTTCAAAGAAATCACAAATTACGACCAACCTGAAGTTGGTGGTTATTTGGGATTCCTTAAGCCAAATCGCACAACTTAGGTGCTTCCAACATTGCATTTAAGGAATTGCATATTGGAATTCCTTAAATGCATTCGCAAACTAATGAAAATCAAATTTTGCAATTCCTTATTTTGCGAGTGGGTTTTTGTGTGCTACATTACACACTGCCTAAATTGCGATCGCAAATGCTGAAATTCTGTGAATTTCAGCGTTTGCGACTGCAATTTGGCTTCCTACGTATGGCCTCTGGCTCTTTCCATAGTGATGCTCCTGGGTCGCCACGCGCTATATAGAGAACCTATTCATTTCATTTCATGTTACCCTCCCACTGGTCTGGATTACAGTAGGTGTGTATGTTTTCTTCCCTGGGTATTATTGTCGGGATATTACCAACTCTGAGTACCAGGAAGTATCTGGTTTTGGTGAGGTTTTCCTCTGTGTTCTTGTATGGATTCTTTTTGCTATTGATTGCAGTTATCACTTGCTGTGATCAATAATTGCTTGGTTAGATAGCTCTTTGGCTTTTTCATGCATGATTATGAGTCTGGTATTTGTAAATTGTTCCACTGGATGAATCAAGGGTTTGTTTATTCCTTGTCTCTGGTTCCAGGGTGCAGTGAAGCAGAGAGTCAAGGCCTGCATGCAGCAGCAGGAGATTCTATTACAGGACCGGAGGCTTCAGATTATGCTTCTCTTTCTTTACTGTATAAAACACAGCAGCCAATAAACATACAGTTTAGTGCAAATAAAACTTCAAAGACCCTGATGCTTGGCATAGCCACGCCTCCTTCAGCACCCATAAGAGCCTTGGTCACACCTCCAGCTTCCTCTCTCTTTGCTGCTCACACAGCAAGAGTTAAGTGTCCAGCCCCTTATCTATATGCCTGTGTGTTTTGGGCTTTATTTGGTTAATTTAGAGGCGCTTACAATGTATTTTTGTTGTTTACAGTGACAAATACGCCTGTTGTGCTTAGCGCTTGATTATTTCTTCTGATTCATGCTTGTTTCAGGGTATTTGGGGCTTGTAGAGGTTAGCGCGGGCTTCCTCACTGTGTAATCCCCGCCGGAGGCGGACGGTATGACAGGCGCGTCTCGCGCTTGATCGGAGCTCTGCTCCGACCTCCCAGAGGTGAGCGCTTAGCAGCGCGAGTCGGTACACGACCGCTTGACGGTCGCGCCTACCTGGGGCTTCCTCCATGACCTTGACCCCTGGTAGGCTGCGCGAAGGCTCCCCTAGTCGCCGGGACGCATTCTGAGCTGCAAGCCACACGGCAGGAGCGTGTAGCACAACGCGCACCCATTGGGCTTGTTTTTAGTAGGATTTGGGTGCGCATTGGGCTACACACGCCGATTTGCCGTTTTTTCCCCATTCCTACACAGAATTGATCGGAGTTGGTTGTTTTTCACACCAGACTGGCTGCAATAATAGTCGTTGCCTTTGGTTGGAGTGGCACACGCTCCATATATTTATTTTTTGGCTCAGACGCCCTGCTGGGCTGCAATAATAGACTACAGCATCTGCTGAGGGGGTCTGATACTGACTCTATTACTACGAAGTTTGCAGTGTGCAAGGGGCTGACCCCCCCCCCTGACTCCTCTAGTGCCTACCTCTGGATTAGGGTCTGTAATTGGATTTTCTCGCATTTCATTATGGAAGACTGGCAATATTATGATGAGGAGGCGGAGGAAGGACCCTATGAGGAGCAGCGTTTTGCTGCAGTAGAAGATAAAATTGTGGAGGCCCTAGATGCATCAGTTCAGGCCTCGGTTAATAAGGCAGTGGAAAGTACAGTGCCAGCTACTGTACAACAAGCATTGGCAGCCGCATTAAAGCCAAACAACTCGAAAGTTTTGCTAAGCGCCACGGCTTCGCCAAAGACAAGTCCGGTAAAAAACTGACACCAACTCCTCAGGCAGGCTCTGCAGAAAATTGGCCACACTCCGGCGCTTTGGGTTCTCTTCCGCACCCGTCCATTTCAGATCACGCTTACGCAGGCAGTGGTAAGGCCAAGAGCAAGCAGCATTACGTGGACACTGATACCACCGCCACCACTGACACTAATACTACCAACACAGATGAGGAGCAGCCCCCGAAGAAAAAGGCAAAGAAGTCTGCCTCTTCGGCTTCGGAGCCCCCTCCTCCCGACACGCCATTTACATTCAATCCTTCGGAAATTATGCATCCCCGATCGCAAGATTGGGTCCCAGCCCCAGCAGTGGCACAATACCTAGAGGAGAATTTAAGAAAAGGGTTCGATAAGGAGGTCCGTAACAGACTGCGGTCTGAGTGCCCCCGTCCTGATCTTCCCCATAAGGTGGCCGAGACCCCAGAAATCGACGCCAGTATGCTGACGTTCTTAAAGAAGTTCGCCAAAGATCCCAAGAAGGGTTTGGATCGTGCCTGGAGGGGATGCCAGGATAAGATGTTAGATGTGGTTGGACCCCTGGCCAAGATCCTAGAAATGGCTTTGCACGCCAAAGAGACCAACGTCATTATAGATCCGGACATCCTGGCGGGCTGGACTCAGCGCGCCACTTGTCTGCTCGGCAACGCTAACTGCGCCGTGTCATCAGAAAGGCGCAAGTCTCTACTAATGCGAATGGACTCAAATCTGACTGAATTGGCCACGGCAGAACCGGGTCCCCTAGCAGAGGGCAATCTCTTTGGGGATCGGTTCGTGAAGGACGTTTCCAAATACGTGGGAACCTTGACTTCCCTGGACAAGGCCCAATCAGGCATCAAGCGAGCCCTGCAGAATAACCTTTTTAATAGGGCTGGACAAGGTAGGGGACGCTCGCTGGACAAGGTAGGGGACGCTCGCCAGGCCGTTTCGGCAATCAAGGTCCCCACAGAGGTGATTTTGGAAGAGGTCGAGGTGATTGGGACTCGACCAGAGGAGGTACCTTCGTGGATACCCCAGAAACAGATACCATGGAGGCGGCAACAGGGCAGGTTTCCACGCCCAGAATAAGTCAGGTGAGCGCTCTAGATTGCTTTCCCATTCCTTTGGGGGGTCGTACGATGTTTTTCTTACACAATTGGAGCCTACTGACTCAGGACGCATGGGTTCTTCAGACCGTTCAGGGGGTTTCATCTAGATTTCTATCAAACTCCCACACAGAGGGTGGACCCGAGGGTTCTCCATTTTTCCCAACTAGAGGCGAGTTCTTTAGACAACGAAATAGAAGAATTGCTTCACAAACATGCCATAGCAAGGTGCGAGTACAACCCGCACGGGTTTTGCAGCAATATCTTCCTGGTACAGAAAAGAGGTGGAGGTCACAGACTTGTTTTAAATTTGAAGGATTTCAATTATTTCCTAGTCTACAACCACTTCAAGATGGAGGGGATCCATCTGTTAACAGATCTTTTACAGTCAGGGGATTGGATGGTGCGATTAGACCTGAAAGATGCTTATCTTTCCATCCCCATCTACCATCCTCACCGTTGGTTCCTTCAGTTTCAGTGGAGGGGACGGTTTATCCACACTACGTGTGGGAGGGTATGCTCAGACGTGAGTCCCTTGCTCATTGCACCATCAGGATTCAAGCAAGGCGGGCCGAAGAAGGCTGTGATGCCAGAAACCGGTCCCCGGAAGCTTGTTTCCTTCCCAGTATAAGAATTGGCTTGGTAGTTTGGTTTGCCCTGTTCCCATCATGCACTGGGACAGGAACAGACTAATGTGCATATAAAACCGGGTTCTGAGCTGGGATGGTGCATTGAGCTAAAAAACGGTGATGGATTAAAACCACGATCTCTTGACTTGGTAAGAGTATTCTGCATCATTCAGAAACTCTGTCCATCACCACCCCCCTTTTCCAAAATCGGTTTATCCACACTATGTGTGGGAGGGTATGCTCAGACGTGAGTCCCTTGCTCATTGCACCATCAGGATTCAAGCAAGCCGGGCCGAAGAAGGCTGTGATGCCAGAAACCGGTCCCCGGAAGCTTGTTTCCTTCCCAGTATAAGAATTGGCTTGGTAGTTTTGGTTTGCCCTGTTCCCATCATGCACTGGGACAGGAACAGACTAATTTGCATGTAGCCGGGTTCTGAGCTGGGATGGTGCATTGAGCTAAAAAACGGTGATGGATTAAAACCATGATCTCTTGACTTGGTAAGAGTATTCTGCATCATTCAGAAACTCTGTCCATCACCACCCCCCTTTTCCAAAATCGGTTTATCTACACTATGTGTGGGAGGGTATGCTCAAACGTGAGTCCCTTGCTCATTGCACCATCAGGATTCTTGCAAGCCGGGCCGAAGAAGGCTGTGATGCCAGAAACCGGTCCCCGGAAGCTTGTTTCCTTCCCAGTATAAGAATTGGCTTGGGAGTTTGGTTTGCCCTGTTCCCATCATGCACTGGGACAGGAACAGACTAATTTGCATATAGCCGGGTTCTGAGCTGGGATGGTGCATTGAGCTAAAAAACGGTGATGGATTAAAACCATGATCTCTTGACTTGGTAAGAGTATTCTGCATCATTCAGAAACTCTGTCCATCACCACCCCCTTTTCCAAAATGGGGATCCATCTGTTAACAGATCTTTTATAGTCAGGGGATTGGATGGTGCGATTAGACCTGAAAGATGTTTATCTTTCCATCCCCATCTACCATCCTCACCGTCGGTTCCTTCAGTTTCAGTGGAGGGGACGATGGTTCGAATACTCGGCCCTGCCTTTCGGGCTTTCCTCGGCTCCTTGGTGCTCCACCAAGGTGATGAAGCCGGTGGTCGCACACCTCAGGGAACAGGGGGTGCGCCTCATCATATATCTGGACGACATCCTGATTTTAGCTCACTGTCCGGATCTGGTGTTAAGGCATCTGCAGATGACCATATCCCTACTCCAGAATCTGGGATTTGTAATAAACAAGGTCAAATCAGCGCTAATTCCGTTCGCAGGAGATGGATTTTCTGGGTTTTGTGATCAATTCGCGGATGGCGCAATTGAGCATGCCGAATTCGAAGTTGAGGGACTTGAAGAAGGAGATCATATCTCTCTTAAGCAAGCAGATGACATCACTCAGGTCGATTGCCAGAGTAGTGGGTTTATTGGCATCGTCAGTGCAAGCGATTTTTCCAGGCCCTCTCCATTACAGGGCTCTGCAGAGACTCAAAATCCAGCACCTTCAGAGAGGGCTGGCTTACTCCGATTTGGTCCTGCTGACTCAGGAAGTGCGGGACGAGATGCAATGGTGGTTGAGCCACGCGGAAGCGTGGAACGGCAGAGCCATCTTTGGCTCCGTGCCAGAAGTGGTCATAGAATCGGACGCCAGCCTTTGGGGCTGGGGCGCGCGTTGTGGCGAAGTTTCCACAGGAGGAAGATGGTCGCAAGAAGAGCTAAAATTGCACATAAATTGTCTGGAGCTCCTAGCGGGGTCCTTCGCGATCAAGACACTCTCACCGCAGAAGAGCTCGTGTTGCATCCTTCTTCAGATGGACAACGTCTCTGCGGTTCGTTATATAAACAAGCTGGGAGGGACGAGATCGTCCATGCTGGTGGAAATAGCCAAGGATTTTTGGCATTATTGTCTCAGTCATCAGATCTCAGTGATTGCGGAGTATATTCCGGGGCAGTCCAATGTAGTAGCGGACTGGAACTCGAGACATCTTCGGGATTACAGCGATTGGCAGCTGCTTCCCAGGATATTCAATTGGTTGCAGGACCTGTGGGGTCCGTGCCAGAGAGACCTATTTGCATCCAGACTGAACCGTCAACTTCCCAGGTTTTTCAGCTGGAGAACGGATCCAGCAGCGGAAGCAACTGATGCATTCTTACAGGACTGGGCGGGGGCGGTGAATTATGCATTTCCCCCCTTTCTGTTGATTCCACGGGTGGCCTTTCACATTCTCAAGCAGAAGGCCGAGGTGATTTTAGTGACGCCTCTGTGGCGGTCGCAACCATGGTTCCCGATGTTGTTAGGTATATGTTGCGACCTTCCCAGGATGATTCCATGGTCGGAGTCGCTACTCCTGGGACCAGGGCGGGAACAACACCCGCTAATTCTGTCTCAACGCCTCACGCTGATGGCATGGAGGCTTTCAGGCAACAGTGGACCGTGCCTGGAGTTTCGGGAATGGCTAGCGATTTCATCAAACAAGCCTGGGCCCCCTCCACGAGAAAAAGGTACTCTTCAGCCTGGAAGGGCTGGTTATGTTGGTGCATGGAACGGGATCTGGATCCCGTGGGGGCAGGACTTTCTCACATAGTAAATTTCTTGTTAGACAAAGCGGCTAGCGGTTTGGCCTACAGATCCGTGAACAATTTCCGGTCAGCTATTTCTGCGGGACACGCCCACATTGACGGGAAACCGGTGGGCATGCATCCCTTGGTTTGTAAGCTCCTTAAGGGCATACGGGTAGCAAATCCCCCCAAGCCAAAATATTCTGGGCTTTAGGATGTGTCTTCGGTTATTAAATTTCTGGCCGCCTGGCCATCTAACGATTTGCTTTCTATAAAGCAGTTGTCAGCGAAGTTGGCTATGTTGTTATGTTTGTCAGCATGTAGGCGATCATCGGACGTTCGTGCCTTGGATATTACAGGTAGAGTATTTACTCCGGAGGGAGTTTCTTTTACAATTACCGGTCGCACGAAAACACTTTCTAGACACATTGAGTATAATGCTTTTCCTAGTAATCCAAAATTATGTGTGGTCCAATGCTTGAAATCCTACGAGGAGTGTACTCGTACTTTTGGCCCTCGGGGGCCACGCAGCTTTTGATAGCTGTACAAAAGCCATTTAAACCGGTGTCCTCGGCTACTATAGCGAGATGGCTGAAGTTTATCATGAAGGAGGCTGGCATTGATGTTCAATTGTTTGGGGCGCATTCAGTGCGAGGTGCCATGGCTTCAAAATCGTATTTGTTGGGGGCTAATATTCAAGATATTATGCATTGTGCAGATTGGTCGTCTGAATCGACATTCAAACAGTTTTATTATAAGCCGGTGGGAGACATTACTTCTGTGGTGTTTAATACAGCTTTGAACTAGCATAATCTGAAGCCTCCGGTCCTGTAATAGAATCAAAAATTAGCTAGCATTCGCGCCAAGAATTTTCAATTCTATTAAGGACACGGAGGCGAGGATTATCCCACCCGGCTATGTTCAATGTATGATCATGCTTACCCACCCATTGTATTATGATTAGTCTGTTATATACAGAAGTTACGGGTTGTCTATTTGTTTTTTTCCAGGCAATGACAAGAAAAACGAGTAAGAAGTCTTCCGTTGAAGAATGAAGTTGGAACTAGATTCCGGTTATTCCATGTTGGAGAAGTTATTGACTGTTTATGGTTCATGGACTTGTGCAGTTCGCGCAAAGAAAGAGGAAGCTGGATGGAGGTGTGACCAAGGCTCTTATGGGTGCTGAATGAGGCGTGGCTATGCCAAGCATCATGGTCTTTGAAGTTTTATTTGCACTAAACTGTATGTTTATTGGCTGCTGTGTTTTATACAGTAAAGAAAGAGAAGCATAATCCTCGCCTCCGTGTCCTCAATAGAATTGAAAATTCTTGGCGCGAATGCTAGCTAATTTTTGATACTCATGCATTGATGGGCTGAGCTGCTATTGGTTGATGGTTGTCATGGACACGTCCCTCGGACTCATGGGAGTTGTAGTGTGGCAGTGTCGTTTAAACTTCTGTTTAACTTTGAAACTGCCGTTAAAAAAAAGTGAATAAGGTTGTGCATAATCCTCGCCTCCGCGTTCATAACTGAAGTACAAGTTTCCTTCACCACAGCGAGGATATTTCTTATTTCCGTAGCAGCAAGAGACCTGAGACCGAAGGAAGAGCGGAAGTTACGCGTCGCAAACGGCACCGCGACCTTTGCATGCGGAGTTCCTCTTCCGGGAATGCCCCAATGGCGGGGCTCCTTCTGATGGTCTGTGTCTGCGGCTCCGCGCATGCGCATGTCACCCCGACCGTGCCTGCGGAGTTCCTCTTCCGGGAATGCCCCAATGACCTTGCTCCTCCTGGTGGTCAGTGTCTGCGCTCCGCGCATGCGCATGTCACCCCGACCGTGCCTGCGGAGTTCCTCTTCCGGGAATGCCCCAATGGCCTTGCTCCTCCTGGTGGTCGGTATCTGTGCACCGCTCCGCGCATGCGCACTACGCTCCTCTCTGACCTCCAGGCCTCTTCCCTGTGTCTGGTGTCAGATGCCGCCGGTGTTCTAACTAAATTTCCACCCCCGTCGTTTTGTACACCCCCTACGTCAGAGGGGTGCAGATACATGCAGGTTCTGCCTGTACATTCGCGCTCCCCCATCTGGTTGTTTAACCTCTCCTTGCGCATGCGTGAACATGCTCACTACTCCCACAGGGCACTTGGAAGCCAGGAGGGCAGAGCAGCAAAGGCAGTGCTGCTGCTGAGGAGGTGGAAACCGGCCTCTTCAGCAGCGCGGGCTGCACCTGGCCGCACTATGCTTCAAGATGCCCCTTGGTTCAGCCCTCCCTTCCCTAGGGGAGGGGAGTAGTGATAGGGAATGGATGCAGGGAAGGAGCTGGGCCAGCAGACCCCAGTGTGGGGGTCTGCTAAGTCATATAATAAACAACAGAAGAGTGAAGAAATTGGAGAGGAAGAAATAACAAAAATAGACACAAAAAGTGAAGGGATGAGACAGTACAATTTAAGAACCCTCACTCACCAACCTAGTGGTGACATGCTTCATCACTGGGTTCCCACCGGAAAGACCTAATGTCTTTCCAGTGTGCTTCAACGCCTGCTTACAGCGGAGCTGGTTATTGTGTGTGTTGAGGGTGTATTCTGGCCAAATTTAGCTAGGTGAGTGCAAAAAACAAGGGGGGTTAAAAAATGCAAAATCGTGACTTTCAACACCTTTATTAATAGTCCGGTTTGCACTGGTTAAAAACAAATTTGAATGGACACAAAGGAATAGTCTCAAATATTAAAGACCCCTGGTCCATAGTGAAAAACAAGGTTAGGTCGACATGTTTCTGCTTTCTTTGAGCCCAAGTCGCTCAGCGTTCATCAGGACCATATAATGTGATCCTCCGGTGGTGTACACGCACTAAGGTGCACCCTGCCGTGAGGAATTTGTGTGAAAAGACAAAAAAAGGAGAACATTTTTTTTCTTATTTTTTGGTATATAATATACTTACGGCTATTAAGCCGTTCGAGACAACTACAGCAATTTCGCTGAAGTCGGATACGAGAGGAGTGTCAGTGCTAGTCCTCATGGGCGAACGCGGTGGGGGGTTTTCTTCACGCCGCTTGTATTTCAGCAGGCGACTCCCCGCAGCGTACCTATACGAACACCACCGCTGAAATACAAGCGGCGTGAAGAAAACCCCCCACCGCGTTCGCCCATGAGGACTAGCACTGACACTCCTCTCGTATCCGACTTCAGCGAAATTGCTGTAGTTGTCTCGAACGGCTTAATAGCCGTAAGTATATTATATACCAAAAAATAAGAAAAAAAATTTTCTCCTTTTTTTGTCTTTTCACACAAATTCCTCACGGCAGGGTGCACCTTAGTGCGTGTACACCACCGGAGGATCACATTATATGGTCCTGATGAACGCTGAGCGACTTGGGCTCAAAGAAAGCAGAAACATGTCGACCTAACCTTGTTTTTCACTATGGACCAGGGGTCTTTAATATTTGAGACTATTCCTTTGTGTCCATTCAAATTTGTTTTTAACCAGTGCAAACCGGACTATTAATAAAGGTGTTGAAAGTCACGATTTTGCATTTTTTAACCCCCCTTGTTTTTTGCACTCACCTAGCTAAATTTGGCCAGAATACACCCTCAACACACACAATAACCAGCTCCGCTGTAAGCAGGCGTTGAAGCACACTGGAAAGACATTAGGTCTTTCCGGTGGGAACCCAGTGATGAAGCATGTCACCACTAGGTTGGTGAGTGAGGGTTCTTAAATTGTACTGTCTCATCCCTTCACTTTTTGTGTCTATTTTTGTTATTTCTTCCTCTCCAATTTCTTCACTCTTCTGTTGTTTATTATAAATCTGGTAAGGGGTGTAAGAGTGAATATTTATACCCTTACTCTCTCGTTGTTTTCTGTTGGTCTGCTAAGTCATACATTTCATCTTTGGAGTTCGGTAGGGGGATACGGTGGGTTATTTAAGCACAGGCGTCGGTCACAGGGACCTCTTCTCCTGGGAGTTGCACCCTGTGAAGTGAGGAGGGGGTGGGGAGGGCTGCAGGAGCCCTGGGGCTTGGGTGGGATGAAGGGCAGAGGAACATGGTGAAAGGGTGGCAGAGACATGGACAGCTTGCAGGGGGGGCTGTGGAAAACTGTGCAGAAAAAACAGCCTGCCACAAACTATACTTTTATATCACGAAAATGACGTTTGGTTGTCAACCTTGAGGACTAAAGTTTCTCTCTGTTTTTATAATTAACAATTGAACTTTGCGAGGACATCTTCCTGTGGGAATTAAGTCACTGCTTGCCTAAAAATCAGGACAAGAAGCACAGTCATTTTAATTTCCTCCAAGATCCTGAGGTATTGTGAAATAAAAGCATTGTTTGGAAATAATAACTGTGTAATATGGTTGTCACATGAAGACTGCAATTGGGAGCATAGCCTTGCAAGCAGGGGTTGTCATCATTAAGTGAACAATGGCCAAGCTGAGCGGAGGTGACCTGCAGTGAGAGTGCAAAGCAAGTAACTCAGAGCCATACAGAGATGGCACCTACCATGGCGTAGAGATGGCGTGCTGAAGGTGGCACCTACAAAGGTGCTCTCTTGTTTCAACAACTGTAAACCAGGATGACTAGTACTTTGGGGTGGGGGGGGAGCTGGAGGACTCTTTTCTGCATTGCTCTTTCCATTTATGGTCCTGGGAGGCTTCCGTAGAATCGTCTGATCCTCACAAGCGATCGCTCTAAAACCAATCCAATCCAATCCAATCCAAAAATCTTTATTTCGGCCATTTAGACCATAAAAGATACATGCAGATATATACAGCAATATTTAAAAAAGTCATATAGTTAAAATACATAAACAGGGAACAGCATAGTTCATGTCATGAGAATAAAATAGACAATATAATAAAAGGCATTTACCAACAGAAGCCATGAATTACAGTGGGGCAAAGGCAAAGACATTCATTCTATATTGGTTTATCCTTAACCAGCTTTGACCTAATACGCCACATTGCAAGGAGAAATTTTGAAACTGCAAAAACAATGTGGTGGGAGGGGTCAGATTTCAATATTCTGTAAGATGTCAAACGGTTCCTTATAGCCATGTTCCTGCATAAGGGCACCAACCAATATTTCCTTGGGGATTTATAGGTGGGGCAAAAAAACAGAACATGGATTTCCTCCTCATCACACAGGTTGCAGCCAGGGCATAGTTTATCCCCTCCGTTGGTCCATTTACTAGTGAAGGATTTAATAGGTAGAGAGCCAAACCGCCACTGTATGAACAGCTTCCTTGCCATGATCGGATATATAAAATCCAAAAAAGTTTCACATTTATAAGAGTTTTTGGATTGGGTAAAACAATTAGTTAGGGTGCCAATATTAAGTGCAGTCATGTGGGACGCAAGATTTTGTTCCTTGTATACTTCCACTAGTCTTTTCCTGGAGACCTTGTTACAACCAATTTCTGGAGTCACCCACAGCTCATTAAAGCCAAGCCTATACAATTCTTTTTTAACAAAGGCTAGCCAGGGGATCTTGTCATTGTGGTTTAAGTTCATAACATGTACAAGATCTTGCCTGTAGTGACTAAGCTCCTTTGTTGACCAGAGTCTATGCCAGAATCTTATAGGTTTGGATTTGAGATCCTCCCTAATGGAAGGTAAGCCCAGGTCAAGACGTAAGGGGAGCAGGGGAGTTGCAGTTGGAAGGGCCAAAAGACGCCTCATAAAACTATTTTCGGCACTTACCAGCTCAGTTGCCGCTTGGTGCCCCCATAGCTCGCTACTATAAAGTGCAGCAGGTTTCACTTGCACTTTATACATCTCAACTGCAGGAGCTATAGGTTTATATGTTGAGGTGTTAGTAACCTTTAAAATAGCCCCGGAGAGTTGAGAGAGTCTTAATCGCGAGCTTGCGATCTGAGGGCCACTTACACATCGAGTTGGTCCAGAAAAGGGCCGCGCGTGCAGTATTTTTATTTCTACATCTCATGGCTATGATGAAGTCTGTTTTCGAAGGGGAAAGTGAGCGGCTCTCCACATCAGACAGGACCCCTCCCAGCCCAGAGGCCGACGTGCCTTCAATTGTACAGATTCCTAGGTGATGACAGGTCCCAGGCTGTGACTTCTTGCCGCCACAGGTGTAGTGACATTTGGTCACCACTCTCTCTCCTCAAATGTCTTATACGTGATAACGCGCCCGAGTTAGGCGGGAGACTCCCGATTCTTACAGCAGGAAATAAGAGCCTTTTTGTTGCTTCACACCTGAAATTGCCTTCACTACAATGGAAGTCAGTGGAATAAATAAAGTCCCCCGTATTTTCTACAAAACTTTCCTCTTCTCAAATGTTGGCAGATATGTCAGGTGCACGATGTTCTGGTTGCAGGAGAAATCTAGTGTTTGGTTTGGTGGCGCCTCAGGCAGCTGCCCCTATTGCATGCATGTATGTGGCTGCAGGTGAATTTGACTCGTTTTCGCCTAATGTGGGATGATGAAATGCGGAGGGTGGTCGAGGTAGGGGTTAAACCCTCTGCAGACATCTGTGTGCTACTTAAAGGTCACCGGCTCCACATATCTGGTGGTCCTCAGTCTGAGGTGATAGCGTGCCACTGGGGTGTAAAGGCAACACCGGTTATTTACAGCATTACAAAAACGCAGCGTCCATGATGACAAGCATCTTATGCCGAATCAAACATTTAGTTCTTCGTGACAAGAGGTCATGTTGAGTTTTTTAGTGTAGGAGTATATAAGAATATTCAGAATCTGTAACTACTACTTGAGGTACACCGGCTATTTTGCTCAGCTGAACATACTCTTAACACCATCGCGTCCAACCCAATTTTATTCTTAAATTGATAAGGAAACAAACCCTTAGTAGCTTTAAAGGCAGCTTTTTGGGGCGCCTTTTATGGCTACAAACCCCTAGAGGTCATATGGTGGCATAGAGTTGTTACCTTGGCTTAGTTAGTAAGGCAAGCCTTTAGCTGTATCCAGGCCCTAATGTTACTGTGTCTGGCCAACATCATGGATCCTTTTGTGCACCTTAAAAATCAGCATTGCAAAAAGCCAATGCCAATAAACCTGGCTGTAATCTGTGAAGGTTTTCCAAGACCCTTTCTGCGTGACCAGGTTGGCATTTTTAATTATGCCACTACTGTTAGTTTTGTCAGTACTTGTTTTGCACACAGCACACACAATTACAACACGGACCCAGATACAGCTAACATTTAACAAGCATTGGAAATGCAATAGGTCTCAGATTTATTTGAGTTAGAGCTAATGGCATTGTAAATGGCTGTCTTTTATCCATGTGTTATGGAGTGTATGCATGTGGTGTGCAGTGGAATTATGTGGGTTGGATTTGAGTTGTTGCAATGGTGGCATGCTGCGCTTTAGATGAAAAAGTGTAAAAGTAAAGTGCACCATATTGTGATTGCTACAATAGTTAATTCTGGATGTGTTAACAATTGATGTGTGCACTGATGGCTGGTGGTGTGTGTGCCTGTAGAAATTGTGCACTGATGGCTGGTGGTGTGTGTGCCTGGTGGAAGCGTGCACTGACGGCTGGTGGTGTGTGTGGTTGTGTGTGTGGTGTTGTCTGTGTGTGTGTGGTGTGTGTGTGTGGTCTTGTGTGTGTGTGTGGTCTTATGTGTGTGTGTGGTCGACTTAGTTCCAGTTTTTGTACCCTGCACACTCACACACTGCACCTACACACTCACACACTGCTCACCCTACACACTCACACAATGTTCACCCTGCACGCTTACACACTGTTAACCCTGCATACTCACACACTGCTCACCCTGCACACTCACACACTGCTCACCCTGCACACTCACACACTGCTCACCCTACACACTCACACACTGCTCACCCTACGTGATGCGAAAAGACCTAGCTCTGCCCTTTGGCCTGTGTTGTAATCGTACAGTAGGTTGTGAGTAGTTGGGCTTTATAAGTTGGGGCGTGCCCTCCTTGCTGCTCCCCTCACAGAGGGCCGGCTGCTTCTATGAAGCTCCCAAGACACGTGTTCCCCTGTTCTTTGTTTTAGCTCCTGTGTGCCAGTGCACCGTGTAAGCGCACACGCATACCCTACTCTCTCTGGAACACTCACTCTGCAGAGTCCCTCTCACTCTGCAGAGTCCCTCTCACTCTGCAGAGTCCCTTTCACTCTGCAGTCACTCTCACTCTGCAGTCACTCTCACTCTGCAGTCACTCTCACTCTGCAGTCACTCTCACTCTGCAGTCACTCTCACTCTGCTGTCACTCTCACTCTGCAGTCACTCTCACTCACAGACGGCTGGTGGTGTGTGTGCCTGGTGAAAGCGTGCAATGACGGCTGGTGTTGTATGTGCTTGGTGAAAGCATGCACTGACGGCTGGTGGTGTGTGTGTGTTCCTGGTGAAAGCGTGCAGTGATGGGTGGTGGTGTGTGTGTGTTCCTGGTGAAAGTGTGCAGTGACAGCTGGTGTTGTGTGTGCCTGTTGAAAGTGTGCACCGACGGCTGGTGGTGTGTGTGTGTGTGTGTGTGTGTGCCTGGTGAGTGTGTGCCTGGTGAGTGTGTGGTGGTGAGTGTGTGGTGGTGAGTGTGTGGTAATGAGTGTGTGTGTGGTGTTGTGTGTTGTGTGTGTGTGTGTTGTGTGTGTGTGGTGTGACGTGTGTGGTGTGTTGTGTGTGGTCTTATGTATGTAGTGTTATGTGTGTGGTGGTGTGTGTTTGTGTGTGTTGTGTGTTTGTGTCTGTGTGGGGTGTGTGTGGTGTGTGTCTGTGTGGTGTGTGTCTGTGTGGTGTTGTGTGATCCTCTATGAGACACCGTGGTCTGTCGTCTGGAATGGAATCTTTGGTCAGATGGGGGAGCATGGAAATGTTGCACTCCTGTGAAAGAGCTTGCAGGTGTTTGGGGTCCCTCCTAGGAGCCAAAGACTCCGAAAGCAGTGCCCCTGTCTTTAACACCACCACACCAGTGTGCCTCAAGTAACATGTGCCAGGTCTTCTACAACGCAGGGGCAGAGAGAAGAGGCAGGACAAAGCAAGGGCAGAGTGGAGAGGCAGGTCACAATGCAAGGGCAGAGAGGAGAGGCAAGTGACAACGCAGGGGCAGAGAGGAGAGGCAGGACAGCGCAAGGGCAGAGTGGAGAGGCAGGTCACAATGCAAGGGCAGAGAGGAGAGGCAAGTGACAACGCAGGGGCAGAGAGGAGAGGCAGGACACAACACAGCGGCGAAGAGGAGAGGCAGGTGACAACACAGGGCCAGAGAGGAGAGGCAGGACACAACACAGCGGCGAAGAGGAGAGGCAGGACACAACACAGGGCCAGAGAGGAGAGGCAGGACACAACGCAGGGGCAGAGAGGAGAGGCAGGACACAACACAGGGCCAGAGAGGAGAGGCAGGTGACAACGCAGGGGCAGAGAGGAGAGGCAGGACACAACGCAGGGGCAGAGAGGAGAAGCAGGACACAACGCAGGGGCAGAGAGGAGAGGCAGGACACAACGCAGGGGCAGAGAGAGGATGCAGGACAGCACAGGGGCAGAGAGGATAGGCAAGACAACGCAGGGGCAGAGAGGAGAGGCAGGACACAACGCAGGGGCAGAGAGGAGATGCAGGACAACGCAGGGGCAGAGAGGAGAGGCAGGACAACGCAGGTGCAGAGAGGAGAGGCAGGACAACGCAGGGGCAGAGAGGAGAGGCAAGACACAATGCAGGGGCAGAGAGGAGAGGCAGGACAACGCAGGGGTGGAGAGGAGAGACAGGACACAACACAGCGGCGAAGAGGAGAGGCAGGTGACAACACAGGGCCAGAGAGGAGAGGCAGGACACAACACAGCGGCGAAGAGGAGAGGCAGGACACAACACAGGGCCAGAGAGGAGAGGCAGGTGACAACGCAGGGGCAGAGAGGAGAGGCAGGACACAACGCAGGGGCAGAGAGGAGAAGCAGGACACAACGCAGGGGCAGAGAGAAGATGCAGGACAACACAGGGGCAGAGAGGATAGGCAAGACAACGCAGGGGCAGACAGGAGAGGCAAGACAATGCAGGGGCAGAGAGGAGAGGCAAGAGACAACGCAGGGGCGGAGAGGAGAGGCAGGACACAACGCAAGGGGGGAGAGATGAGGCAGGACACAATGCAGGGACTGAGAGGAGAGGCAGGTGACAACGCAGGGGCAGAGAGGAAAGGCAGGACACAACGCAGGGGCAGAGAGGAGATGCAGGACAACGCAGGGGCAGAAAGGGGAGGCAGGACAACGCAGGGGCAGAGAGGAGAGGCAGGACAACGCAGGGGCAGAGAGGAGAGGAAAGACAATGCAGAGGCATAGTTGAGAGGCAAGACACAACGCAGGGGCAGAGAGGAGAGGCAGGACACAACGCAAGGGGGGAGAGGTGAGGCAGGACACAGCGCAGGGACTGAGAGGAGAGGCAGGTGACAACGCAGGGGCAGAGAGGAAAGGCAGGACACAACGCAGGGGCAGAGAGGAGAGGCATCTGGAGGGGAGAGTTAACTGGGGAAAGTGCAGGGGGGGTGCACAAACAGCGCAACCATTTAAAAAGGCAATCAACTCTTTCAGCTGCTGATGAGCTGTGAAAGAGATGATGGTCAGTGGCACAAAGGAAGGTGTTGCAGCATAGGAGGGGGTCATGCTCCTTGTGGAGTCACGAGCACCTTTGGTTATTTAGATGCAAATAGCATTGAAAGAGTAAATGAAACTAATTTTTTCATTTTTCCCCCTCAATTTTTATGTAGAGCAAACCCAACCCAAACATATTGGAGTGCTTTACTTGAGCACCAATGACATTTCATAAGGACATGTTCCTTTTTTAGATACGGAGAGATTAAGTGATTTGCCCAGGATCACAGGATTTTGAGCCAAAACCAGAATCAAACCTGATTCCTCAGTTCCAAAGTGGGTAGCTCTGACCTCAAGCTCCATCTTCTCCCCTCCTCTACCCATGCTCAGGACCTGTCAGGAGTACACTCTTAATATCTATGTCATATATCTGTGGTTCCCAAAGTGTGCGCCGCGGCACCCTGGTGCGCCGTGAATAAACCTGTGGCGGTATCCCAGTGTTCTCTCTGGGAGCACAGATACGCATAAAATGACTGTCTTTAACCTCCATTGGGTGGGTGGGTGCAGGGTCAGGGGCCTGGTGGAGAGCGTTGGTTGTGTGGGTGCAGGGTCAGGTCCTTGTGGAGAGCATTGGGTGGGTGAGTCAGGGGCCTGGTGGAGAGCGTTGGGGCGTTGGGTGGGTGGGTGCTGGGTGGGGGGCCTGGTGGAGAGCGTTGGGTGGGCGGGTGCGGGGTCAGGGGCCAGGTAGAGAGCGTTGGGTGGGTGGGTGCAGGGTGGGGGGCCTGGTGGAGAGCGTTGGGTGGGTGGGTGCGGGGTCAGGGGCCTGGTGGAGAGCTTTCTGTGGGTGGTTGCAGGGTGGGGGGCTTGGAGGAGAGTGTACGGTGGGTGCAGGGTCAGGGGCCTGGTGGAGAGCATTGGGTGGGTGGGTGCGGGGTCAGGGGCCTGGTGGAGAGCGTTGGGTGGGTGGGTGCAGGGTGGGGGGCCTGGTGGAGAGCGTTGGGTGGGCGCCTTATGCCTTGATGCAGCCGCACTCTGCCAGCTTCTGTCTTTGCCTCACTCCTCGTTGAGGGGTCGTCGCTCGTGACTGCTGCATGTTGGAGAGTGTGAGTGGAGAAGGGTGCAATGCAGAGGGGAGAAGGGTGCAAGGCAGAGGGGAGAAGGGTGTAAGGCAGAGGGGAGAAGGGTGCAAGGTAGAGGGGAGAAGGGTGCAAGGCAGAGAGGAAAAGGGTGCAAGGCAGAGGGGAGAAGGGTTCAAGGTAGAGAAGGGTGCAAGGAGGAGGGGAGAAGGGTGCACGGCAGAGGGGAGAAGGGTGCAACGGGGAGGGGAGAAGGGTGCAAGACAGGGGAGAAGGGTGCAAGGCAGAGAAGGGTGCAAGGCAGAGAGGAGAAGGGTGCAAGGCAGAGAGGAGAAGGGTGCAAGGCAGTGGGGAGAATGGTGCTAGGCAGAGGGGAGAAGGGTGCAAGGCAGAGGGGAGAAGGGTGCAAGGCAGAGGGGAGAAGGGTGCAGGGCAGAGGGGAGAAGGGTGCAAGACAGAGAGGAGAAGGGTACAAGGCAGAGGGGAGAAGGGTGCAAGGCAGAGGGGAGAAGGGTGCAAGGCAGAGGGGAGAATGGTGCAAGGCATCTGCTGCTCTCTTCCACCTCGCCTCCTTCTTTAACTCCCTGTTCTCTTCTGCTGATCTGCTGCTCTCTTCCACCTCGCCTCTCTTCTCTAACTTCCTGTTCTCTTCTCTTCTCCCGTGCTGATCTGCTGCTCTCTTCCACCCCGCCTCCTTCTTTAACTCCCTGTTCTCTTCTGATGTGCTGAGCTGCTCCTCTCTTCTCTAACTTCCTGTTCTCTTCTCGTCTCCCGTGCTGATCTGCTGCTCTCTTCCACTCTGCCTCCTTCTCTAACTCCCTGTTCTCTTCTCTTCACCTGTGCTGATCTGCTGCTCTCTTCCACCCGCCTCTTTCTCTAACTCCCTGTTCTCTTCTGCTGTGCTGATCTGCTGCTCTCTTCCACCCGCCTCCTTCTTTAACTCCGTTTTCTGCTCCTGTGCTAATCAGCTGTTCTGTTCCAACCGCCTCTTTCTCTAACTACCTGTTCTCTTCTCCTGTGCTGATCTAATGCTCTCGTCCACCCGCCTTCTTCTTTAACTCCATGTTCTCTTCTGCTGTGCTGTTATGCTGCTCTCTCCCACCCACCTCCTTCTCCAACTCCCTGTTCACTTCTCTTCTCCAGAGCTGATCTGCTGCTATCTTCAACCCGCCTCCTTCTCTGCCTCCGTTCTCTTCTCCCGTGCTAATCTGCTGCTCTCTTCCACCCCCCCTCCTTCTTTAACTCCCTGTTCTCTTCTCCTTTGCTAATCTGCTGCTCTCTTCCACCCCACCTCCTTCTTCGACTCCCTGTTCTCTTCTCATGTGCTGATCTGATGCTCTCATCCACCCACCTCCTTCTTTAACTACCTGTTCTCTTCTCTCTTGCTGATCTGCTGTTCTCTTCCACCCCACCTCCTTCTCTACCTCCCTGTTCGCTTCTCCCATGCTGATCTGCTGTTCCTTTCCACCGCCTCCTTCTCTAACTCCCTGTTTTCTTCTCCCGTGTTGATCTGCTGCTCTCTTCCAACTGCCTCCTTCTTTAACTCCCTGTTCTCTTCTGCTGTGCTGATCTGCTGCTCTCTTCCACATGCATCCTTCTCTAACCGCGCACACACACATACAACTACACACACACAACACCACACACACAATCGCACACATAACCACACACACAACCACACACACAATCACACCCAACCACACACACACAACCACACATACAACCCCACACACATACAACTACACACACATACAACCACACGTACAAACACACACACACAAACACAACCACACACATCTATCTATCGCCCTCATTCTATCTATCGCCCTAACTCTATCTGTCGCCCTCACTCTATCTATCCGTCACCCTCACTCTATCTATCTGTCGCACTCACTCTGTCTGTCGCCCTCACTCTATCTGTCACCATCACTCTATCTATCTATCGCCCTCACTCTATCTATCTGTCTCCCTCACTCTATCTATCTGTCGCCCTCACTCTATCTATCTATCGCACTCACTCTATCTATCGCCCTCACTCACTCTATCTATCTATCTATCTATGGCCCTCATTCTATCTAACTATCTAACTATCTGTCGCCCTCACTCTATCTATCCGTCACCCTCACTCTATCTATCTGTCGCACTCACTCTGTCTGTCGCCCTCACTCTATCTGTCACCATCACTCTATCTATCTATCGCCCTCACTCTATCTATCTGTCTCCCTCACTCTATCTATCTGTCGCCCTCACTCTATCTATCTATCGCACTCACTCTATCTATCGCCCTCACTCACTCTATCTATCTATCTATCTATCTATGGCCCTCATTCTATCTAACTATCTAACTATCTATCGCCCTCACTCTATCTATCTATCTATCACCCTCACTCTATCTATCTATCTATCGCCCTCACTCTATCTATCTATCTATCTATCACCCTCACTCTATCTATCTATCTATCGCCCTCACTCTATCTATCTATCTATCTATCTATCTATATATCGCCCTCACTCTATTGCCCTCACTCTATCTATCTGTCGCCCTCACTCTATCTATCTATCGCCCTCACTCTATCTATCGCCCTCACTCACACTATCTATCTATCTATCTATGGCCCTCATTCTATCTAGCTATCTAACTATCTATCTATCTATCTATCGCCCTCACTCTATCTATCTATCACCCTCACTCTATCTATCTATCTATCTATCGCCCTCACTCTATCTATCTATCACCCTCACTCTATCTATCTATCTATCTATCGCCCTCACTCTATCTATCGCCATCACTCTATCTATCTATCACCCTCACTCTATCTATCTATCTATCTATCTATCTATCTATCTATCTATCGCCCTCACTCTATCTATCTATCACCCTCACTCTATCTATCTATCTATCTATCGCCCTCACTCTATCTATCTATCTATCTATCTATCTATCTATCTATCTATCTATCTATCTATCTATCTATCTATCTATCTATCTATCTATCTATCGCCCTCACTCTATCTATCTATCTATCTATCGCCCTCACTCTATCTATCGCCCTCACTCAATCTATCTGTCGCCCTCACTCTATCTATCTATCTATCTCTCTATCGCCCTCACTCTATCTATCTCATTCTGTACTCCACCACCTGGTCTTCTAAAAGTACAGCCCTGCCATCTTACATGCCTTCTCCAAAGGTGCCAGGATACAGGAATCCTGCAATGATCTATCATCTCCAATGTTGCCTTCAGAGGTTTCTGGGAGAGGGGATCTTTTAAGTGGATGCAATTTGTTTTTATACCTGACCCACTCCACAGTGTCAGAAATGAGGCCAAATTAAATGCAGTGGTGCAGGTTGTCAGCTGGTCGCCATGCCTGCTTCCAGCAGGCAGGTGATAGCTGCTGAGTCTGCCAGTGGTGCCAGTCAGCAGTTATTATAGACTGCATGGCCATACGATGGGGGTTTCAGGCCAGTGGTGGATTGGATATTTGTATAGCCGTGCTGTCCTTGTGGTCCTGTCTTTTGCTGTGCTCTGCCTGTTTAGCAGAACACAACACCACTGTTTGTAGATGGACATTTCCGAGAGTTTTCATTTCTATTACCTACAAACATAGCACCTATATTAGTAGACTGCAAGTACAACCCCCAGAGTTTAGTTGTGCTATTGAATGGTCAAAGGTACTCATTTTATCGACCTTAGAAGGATGAAAAGCTGTGTAAACTCATGTGAAATCAAACAAGTGAACATGTGAGTATAGGAGAGCAAACACAGATCCTTGGAGTAGGCACATTAGCTCCTTTGGCCACCAGTGTAATACATAACTGTTACCATACCACATGTCCCAGTAAGATAACGGTGTTCGGACAGTGTAGTGACACACACAGTGGTGTGTTTTACTGCTACTGCCTGTCTTCAGAGCAGCCTGTGACCGAAAAGGGGGCTCTCTGTAAGCTCACTGACTCCTAGCAGTCACTGCAAACCATGCTGAGGGCTCGGGTGGCAGCTAGATAAGCTATATAAATATTCCATTGGCAGCAGTTGACCCCGTAATACTCCGGTCCTAATGGAAGCAGATCATTTTAAAATCAACAGTATAGTATTATATTGATATAGCTCTCCCTGCCAGTGTACCTCCCTGAAGCCACAGCGCCTGTATATAGCAGTGCAGCTGACCTGCTGTGGCTGCTATTAATAAATACAATGGATGCTTCATTCGTTCTGAGCTGCCTTTAGTTTCCTGTGTCTGAGAGCTGTGCAGCCGCTGCCTGGCTCCTTCTGCTCTGTTTTCAGCCTTGGCTGGCAGCGATGGGGTTAACGCTGCTCGAGCAGGAGCAGTGTTCGCCGCTGGATCTTGAAAGCGCATGCGTGTAATCACACGCATGCGCAGTACACGGGCAGTAGAGTGGGGTGCTTCAAAATACATGCAGCCAAGACATGGGGTTTCCACGCATGCGCATAATTATGCGCATGCGTGTAAACGCCGGGGGTGTAAAGACAGATGGGGTGGGTCTATCGATAGTACACCGGCCCTGGGTATCCGTTTGGCCAGCCCCCGCCCGCGCTGTAGCAGTGGCGCAGACTAGCGCGTGCGCAGTGCGCTCTCTTGAGTTGACGGTTGGTGCTCGCACGCGCTGGGCCTGGCCTGCCATCTGTGCCGCCTCGAGAGTCGAGAGAGACACCGACACCCAAATTAAGGTAAAGCGAAAATTAATTCCATTTGAATTTTTATCCAGCAACCCACTTGCTGAATTGACGTAACGTTTGTTCTTATAGCTGCGTGTCTAGCATATCAGGGTCGTAACACAGGCCCACGCAGCCAGGAAGCACTTCGCATCCGTGCTTACATCACTTGTGTTTGGCTCCCCATCATTACACCTCGCTGCGGCCTCTTTTACAAATTCAATAGTGCTCCGTGGGTCTTGGCTCTTTCAGGGTGGGGGCGTGGGGCTGGCAACCACTGTGAGGCGCATTTCAGCAGAATTAAAAGTGCGCGCGTGAGGCATTCCGGAAATGACTCGAGAGATCGCGCGGCCACCGGCAATCATTGAATGTTGCCTTGTCCTGGTTCCTGCAGCCACTGGAGCTGCAGGGCAGGCATCGGGCGAGTGTTGGCGAGAGAAGCCTCAGAGGGTGGGGTGGGGCCCCGCAGCAGCCCTCGTGTCCAGGGCCCCATCGGCTCTGGAGCACACACACAGAGAGGAGACACTGTTGTCTGCGTGTACTTTGAGGTTTCCTTGGGGAACGAACGGACGCTCACTTTTGAAGTCATTGAGGCGAGTTTTGTTGCTTTGTTAATGTCGGTGGTTGCAGCTGCAGGTGGTGGCATTTAGACTCAGTTTTAGGGACTGGCATTTCCTCACGTAACAGAGGGAGAGAGGCCCGAGTCGTCCTGAGGTTATTATCCAGATGGATTTTGCCGTCAGGCACGCCACACTTTGCCTGGCAATATGTGTTTTGTTTTTTGGTCAGCCATTTGTTTGTAGTTGCAGTTGGGGCCTCACATATGCATATCCTGTTGGGGCCCTCCATGTGCGTTGCACTTGGGGCCCCCTCAAGTTTCGTTACGCCACTGTAGCATATATTGCAGTATTATACCTCAAATTGTACTTTGTTTTCTCTTGTAACCTGCACACTTGTCACTTTTTCCTCCTGTAATGCACTGTTTGCTACCTCATGTATTTTGTTTGCTCACGCACAGCTCTGTGGTCCACATAGGCTCCTGCTGGGTGGTGAAGAGGTACCATTTGCACTCAACTGGAGCCTTATTGAGTTAGGCAGCAAATGATTCACTTACTGTACAGTCGATGCACCTAGTAGTGCAATGAAAACCACCGCAATGTTGTAAAACGGTAATTGCCGAGGCTTATCTTGTAACCGGCGCATTAGGGCTGAAGGTTGTGATATTGGCACTTACTAAATGCATTATAGTCACCTTGTCTGAACTAAATCTCATCTAGCTGATGTAAAGTGCTTGGCATACCACTGGAATGCAATTACATATGTAGGCGCTAAATGTGCAGGAGGCCACGCCACGGGCTACTAGTATGGAAATGTTAAAATAACTTAGAAGGCAGAGCAGGAAGTCAGTGCGTTACTTAAAAGAGCGCCGAAATAAGGCGCGAATGAAGCAAAGGGTAGCGAGGAGCTGGAGGGGCTACGGATGCATATGCGGCTTGAAATGACACGCTGCAGGCTGACGGGAAACTAGGCTTGTGGCCTCCGCTTATAGCTAATGTATGGAATTATCCCTGACAATCCATCAGTCACAGGGCTGTTTATAACCATGCCGCCACAAGCTGAAGACACCGGAAGTACATCTTTATTTGTCTTTCTTGTGACTGAATGGCGAGGAGTAAAAATAGTCCCCTGTGACTGATATTTTGTCATCAGAAACTGAATCTTCCATGCATGCTCCATCACTAACTCACACCCCCTACTCCTTTATTGCAAAGGTTTTAAAGAAACATGACCTAGGTCTCGATGTACTAACGCGTTTTGCACTCACAGGGCTTTGGTGAACAAACCTGGAGCCAATCCAAGTGCATAACCCACCCAGTGTCATTATGTACTAAAAACAGGAGTCACAAATGGATTTGCACTTCGCAATGCCCGTTTTGCAACTGCTCGCGGTTTGCAAGAAAAAACGGTGTATAAACATGGCGCCCCACTTCCTTGGGACTCAGAAGGTTATATAGCAATGGTTGCTGCCCCCATTTGCAGTCACAGAGCATTGAAAGGATACCACCCGCATAATTGGTGGTATACATTTGCAAAGTGGAAGCTGTCCTTGAGAGACAGTTTCCACTTTGGGAAAGTGGCCTGAGGGCATTGAGGGAAGCATACATCAGTGCGGCCTGCTGCATGCTCCCCTGACGTTCATTGACCTCATATATATGAGGGCATTGAGGGAAGCATACATCAGTGCGGCCTGCTGCGTGCTCCCCTGACCTTCATTGACCTCATATATATGAGGGCATTGAGGGAAGCATACATCAGTGCGGCCTGCTGCGTGCTCCCCTGACGTTCATTGACCTCATATATATGAGGGCATTGAGGGAAGCATACATCAGTGCGGCCTGCTGCGTGCTCCCCTGACGTTCATTGACCTCATATATATGAGGGCATTGAGGGAAGCATACATCAGTGCGGCCTGCTGCGTGCTCCCCTGACGTTCATTGACCTCATATATATGAGGGCATTGAGGGAAGCATACATCAGTGCGGCCTGCTGCGTGCTCCCCTGACGTTCATTGACCTCATATATATGAGGGCATTGAGGGAAGCATACATCAGTGCGGCCTGCTGCGTGCTCCCCTGACGTTCATTGACCTCATACATATGAGGGCATTGAGGGAAGCATACATCAGTGCGGCCTGCTGCGTGCTCCCCTGACCTTCATTGACCTCATACATATGAGGGCATTGAGGGAAGCATACATCAGTGCGGCCTGCTGCGTGCTCCCCTGACGTTCATTGACCTCATACATATGAGGGCATTGAGGGAAGCATACATCAGTGCGGCCTGCTGCGTGCTCCCCTGACGTTCATTGACCTCATACATATGAGGGCATTGAGGGAAGCATACATCAGTGCGGCCTGCTGCGTGCTCCCCTGACGTTCATTGACCTCATACATATGAGGGCATTGAGGGAAGCATACATCAGTGCGGCCTGCTGCGTGCTCCCCTGACGTTCATTGACCTCATACATATGAGGGCATTGAGGGAAGCATACATCAGTGCGGCCTGCTGCGTGCTCCCCTGACGTTCATTGACCTCATATATATGAGGGCATTGAGGGAAGCATACATCAGTGCGGCCTGCTGCGTGCTCCCCTGACGTTCATTGACCTCATATATATGAGGGCATTGAGGGAAGCATACATCAGTGCGGCCTGCTGCGTGCTCCCCTGACGTTCATTGACCTCATATATATGAGGGCATTGAGGGAAGCATACATCAGTGCGGCCTGCTGCGTGCTCCCCTGACGTTCATTGACCTCATATATATGAGGGCATTGAGGGAAGCATACATCAGTGCGGCCTGCTGCGTGCCCCCCTGGAGTTCATTGACCTCATATATATGAGGGCATTGAGGGAAGCATACATCAGTGCGGCCTGCTGCGTGCTCCCCTGACGTTCATTGACCTCATATATATGAGGGCATTGAGGGAAGCATACATCAGTGCGGCCTGCTGCGTGCTCCCCTGACGTTCATTGACCTCATATATATGAGGGCATTGAGGGAAGCATACATCAGTGCGGCCTGCTGCGTGCTCCCCTGACGTTCATTGACCTCATATATATGAGGGCATTGAGGGAAGCATACATCAGTGCAGCCTGCTGCATGCCCCCCTGGAGTTCATTGACCTCATATATATGAGGGCATTGAGGGAAGCATACATCAGTGCAGCCTGCTGCATGCTCCCCTGACGTTCATTGACCTCATATATAATACTTTTGAGCCAGAGGCTTTCAGTTCGCTCTCTTCATCCTTTGGTCTGCTGTAGTGTCATTCAAATGTTGCTTCTGCCAACAGCCAATGCGTCCTTCTAGTTTAATGTTTTTTTTCCTTTTACTATTGTTTCCCTTTGTGAGGTGGGTAGATCCCCCACATTGCTGCACGGCTGCTCATGTGTATATTTGTATTTATATCTGCACATTGCCCTCTTGCCTCATTATTTTTTCTGTGGTTTTTGGAACATTTTATTACAAAAGTATACACAAGCAGCTACATTAAAATGAATTTTGGAAATAAGTAAGTAAGCAGCATACTTTGCAACCGGTAATGATATAGGGGTTCTACAGGAGCATAATATAAGCAAAAGCACGAGCTCAGCCTCATAAGACAATATAGGAAAGAAATGAAAGATAGCAATATAAGTAAAAGAAGATAGATGGATATGGTGATTCAATCATGATTTGTTGTTGGACTTTGATATATGATGCATAGGGGTAGTCGGTGATTGTAGGCTCGTTGATGGAATCTAAAGTCCCTAGGTGGACAGGAGTGGGAACTTAGTAAGCAGCCATAAAGGGTGAGATGGCATTTCACTAGTATTTGCGTATTGTTTAGTAGATGTAGGAAAGTGGCTTATTTTAGATCTTTCCTAAATCTTAGGTATTCTAAAAAGTGTAAATTAATCTAGGAAACATGTCTCATGGTATATTAGCTGCTTGGAGTGAGAAGGGTGTCATTTCCCCTCTTGTGGAAAGGGGAGGTGTCTAGATACTGACTCTAGGTTTTGGTCAGGGACATTCATGTCTCATGTAAGCTCAGTAGGTGATTTTGTGGACTATGCCAAGCCCTTCGAAGAAAATCCTCTGAGAAACTGGGGGCTATTGGAGGTGTCATAAAAAGTAAAAGGAGGCCCCCTTATCTATCAAATTTGGGACAGGGGAGATATGTTGTGAAACAGAGATGTCCCACACAATTACCACTAAGTTGGTAAGAAGTGGAATAATGAAACCAGGTTTGTTGTTGTTATTTAGCAATACCAATCACACAGATATGAATGGAACAGAAAATCACATTACTAGACATAGGCCAACCATTATAGTCATTTAGTAACCGGCAAATAAACCAATATAGCACACATAACACTTAAATTCAAGTCAGAATTAGAAAAAGAAAGCCAGAAAATTGTTTTTGGGAAAAATATATATCATTTGTATATTTATTCAAGTGTTTACAATTTATCACAATCATAACAAATCATTAAAAAATACACATTTAGTATTTTGTACATTTCATTAAAAAGCATAAAAAGTCACCAAAGTAAACAAAACAAACGTTGGTTTAAAAGTTCATAAGAACAGGGGTCGACGCAGCGTTTCGGTTAAGAGTTAACAATAAACAACCTTCTTCAGGGCCAAGTTCTAAAAGGAAACAAACAATTACTTTTTTGCGCATACAGTTTTTTCACAGACACAGCATATTTCCCAAAAGAACATTTCTAGTTGGCTAAACTTTTAAGTGGTTGGCACTAGTCAAAAAACTGGTGATTTTTTAAGTTTATTGGTATTGTTAAAGCAACTAACCAATTCGTAAGGTCATCATTAAGTGAATCACAGAGTCTAGTAGTGGGGCACTTTTGTAGCAAAGACATCTTCATAATGTCTAACAGACAACAAAGTTACCTGTATTTAATAAAGGCTTCCAGATATATCCTGGAGTGCCAGCGGCCGGTTGAGAAATCCGGACTGTAATTGTTGTTAATTCGCAATGCTTTTGATATAGCATACACAATATTGGACTCCTGTAGGTGATAATAAAATAGTAAAACGATAAACAATAGCACATTAATGATTGATCCATATTTTATTATCACCTACAGAGTCCAATATTGTGTATGCTATATCAAAAGCATTGCGAATTAACAACAATTACAGTCCGGATTTCTCAACCGGCCGCTGGCACTCCAGGATATATCTGGAAGCCTTTATTAAATACAGGTAACTTTGTTGTCTGTTAGACATTATGAAGATGTCTTTGCTAAAAAAGTGCCCCACTACTAGACTCTGTGATTCACTTAATGATGACCTTACGAATTGGTTAGTTGCTTTAACAATACCAATAAACTTAAAAAATCACCAGTTTTTTGACTAGTGCCAACCACTTAAAAGTTTAGCCAACTAGAAATGTTTTTTTTGGAAATATGCTGTGTCTGTGAAAAAACTGTATGCGCAAAAAAGTAATTGTTTGTTTCCTTTTAGAACTTGGTCCTGAAGAAGGTTGTTTATTGTTAACTCTTAACCGAAACGCTGCGTCGACCCCTGTTCTTATGAACTTTTAAACCAACGTTTGTTTTGTTTACTTTGGTGACTTTTTATGCTTTTTAATGAAATGTACAAAATACTAAATGTGTATTTTTTAATGATTTGTTATGATTGTGATAAATTGTAAACACTTGAATAAATATACAAATGATATATATTTTTCCCAAAAACTATTTTCTGGCTTTCTTTTTCTAATTCTGACTTGAATTTAAGTGTTATGTGTGCTATATTGGTTTATTTGCCGGTTACTAAATGACTATAATGGTTGGCCTATGTCTAGTAATGTGATTTTCTGTTCCATTCATATCTGTGTGATTGGTATTGCTAAATAACAACAACAAACCTGGTTTCATTATTCCACTTCTTACCAACTTAGTGGTAATTGTGTGGGACATCGCTATTGGAGGTGTGACATACGTTACTAAGCTCTGTGGCTGTAAGATGTAGAAGAAGCCTTACTGCTGCCTTTTGTACACGCTGGGTTTTGCACTTGAGTAACAGAGCAAAGCCTACATACAGTCCACTGGATTCTTCTATTTCTGTCACTATGATGGGTAATATGTGGAGATCTTAATCCTGGAAATTTATGTAAGGTTTTTATTCAGTAGGGTCTTGAGGAAGAAAAAGGATTCTTTCCATATTGTTTTGACGTGTTAACGTGTGAGATGAATAGCTGGATGGAGATAAGGATGGATGGAGAGAAGAGTGAGTGTGAGCGTAGCTTGGTGGGGTTGGTCCGCCCCAGGCGGCACTATTTTGGGGACGGGGCTGTCTAGACCTGGACCGTGTCATGTATGTGCATGTAACTTGTATGATCGAGGTGACTATTAGCGGCGATACTACGTGTCTCTCGGACCTCTTTCAGGTGCTCGCCGTCCTTTTTCCCGAGCACCCTCCCAGGGGGGCGGCAATCTGAAAGACAGCCCCGGGCGCCACAAGCTCTAGCTACGCCCCTGCTCCTTCAATAACCGAGGGTTTTTTCAATTAAGAGGGATGTCTTTTAATGGCAGCAGTGTACGAAGGGGCAATATTTCTTTCAGTAAACAGGGGTCTGGGGTTCCGAATCCACCAGCGTCCTCCGTCCAAGCAGAGCAGGTAATGGCTGCTTGCCCTCCTGGGCCTAATATGATGAGGGTCTTCGAGCGGAGGATGCACCACTGTGGGACCACCTGACACCAGACGCTGCTGCCGGACCTTCTGTGCGCTTCTGTTCTCTTCGGGGGCGCAGTCTGACCCCACCTTCATGAGTTCACAACTCTCGCCCCTTCCGTGATTGTGAGTGGTAAGTGCCCCTGCTCAGGTGGGGGCAGCTTCAGTGGGACGGAGACCCCGCTGTGGTCCTTGAAGGGAGCTATTCATAGGGGCAGGATCGTGGCCACTGAGGTCTAACAAAGGGGTGACTTTCCTTTTTTTATTTTTTTATTTCTGTAATTGTTTATTGAAAGAAGAGTATATATATATACAAGGTACAGTATGTATACAGGGGTACAAAGGGATAGACAAGAAGAAACGCCCAAGGGGGGTGGGGGGGGGGGAGACATAGCAAGTGTAGTACTGGCATTCCGGGCCGGTTACATAGTTATATAAAGATCGCATGATCTCGATTGTTCTCGATTGTTCATGTCTCCGCTTCCCGCTCATTCCCCCCACCCTGTCCCACCCTGTTGGTTCGGTTGGGCTGCGTATTAGATCGTGTGGCCGATGGTTAGTCGTTCATGCGGCCCCTGATTGTCTGTCCCCCCGGCGGCGGGAAAGGAAAAAGAGAAAGTGAGAGGTAGAGGAGGATTGAAGTATGGTTGTGGTATTTGATGGAGCACAGTGCTTGTCCTGGTCAGGGTCTCTTTCTCTCCCCATCTCTCTCTCTCCCTCCCTCCCTCTTTCTCTCCCCATCTCTCTCTCTCCCTCCCTCCCTCTTTCTCACCTCCCTCTCTGTCTCTCCCTCTCTCTTTCTTCTCTCTATCTCTCTGGGTTTCTGTCTCCCTCCTGCCCCCCTCTCTCTCTCCTTCTCTCTCTCTCTCACCCTCCCTCTCCCCCTTCTATCTCTCTCTCTATCTTTCTCTCCCATCTCTCTCGCCCCCACTATCTATCCCTCTCTCACTTCTCTCTCTCTCCCTCTCTCACTTCTCTCTCTCTCCTTCTCTCTCTCACCCTCCCTCTCCCCCTTCTATCTCTCTCTCTATCTTTCTCTCCCATCTCTCTCCCTCTCTCGCCCCCACTATCTATCCCTCTCTCGCCCCCACTATCTATCCCTCTCTCACTTCTCTCTCTCTCTCACTCTCTCTCTCAGGTTCTGGCGCCGCGGCCAGGGTGACTGACTCCGGAATCTGGGGATCACGGTTCGATCCCCGGCTCCGGCGGCAGATTAGCCCAGCACCATGTGACTCTGGGCAATAGCTTGCTTAATCTTCCCGACGGCCCCCAGCGCCTAGAGACCCTAACGGGTGATTGTGCGCTTTACAAATGTGGATATTATTATTATTATTATCTGCATCCTGCCCTGTCTCTCACTTCTCTCTTTATCTCTCAGGGCCCTTTCTTTCTCCTTGCTCACTGAATTATTCTCTTCTTGCAGCCGGCTCCATCTCGTGTTCTGGTTGTGTGTAAAGCACATATGTGCCTCGAGGGCGGCACCGCAGCGCTAAGGTGCAGGACTGTCCAGACAGGGGCCAGGCCTTCATTCGGCTGGTGAAAGCTGCTCTGAGTCGGTTGGAGTTTGCATGTTCCCTTGTCCTCTGGTGGCTGATGCTGGTCCTGGCAGCTTCTTTCAATCAATCGTTAGTTTTGTAGATTTATAGAGCGCTTCTTGTCACCTGTGAGGGTATCCAGGCGCTTCTTGTCACCTGTGAGGGTATCCAGGCACTTCTTGTCACCCGTGAGGGTATCCAGGCGCTACTTTCCCTTGTCCTCTGCCTCTCCTCCTCCTTGGATCATGGCAGTCACTGCAGGTTCTCATCATCCTTCCTTTATTACAATCGTAAAGTGCGCATCTCACACCCTTGTCAATGCATCTAACGCGTGCACCGAGAGCCTGAGTGACGTCTCACTTCTGAAATGTTTTCTGTGATATTTATTTCATTAACTGGCTCCGTTGTTGGGCGGTTACGGCTCTTCATCTTCGCTCATCTTCCTCTTGCTGCAGTGTGTGCGTCATGATGGAAACATCTGCTTTTGTGGCCCCCCCACCTCGTCTCGACTCTCCCTCACTCTGCCCCCTCCCACTGACTCCCAAAGGCACTCTCTTACATTTCAGTTCATTTATCCACATAATACACTTTCATCGCATAACTATAGGTAACTCAGGAATGGTGCAATGTGGAAGCCGTTAATCTTCTGCTCGTTATATTCTTTTATACAACACTGTTCTGGTTTCATTTCATATTTCCTTTTACCAAGAATGTGTTTCCCGGCTTTTTATTGACGTGTCCGTTCTGTCCTTGTGTCGTTAAACAGCAGTGCCTATGAGTGTTTGTTTGTGCCTATGAGTGTCTGTACGTGCCCATGAATGCCTGTGTGTGCCTGTGCGTGCCTGTGTATGCCCATGAGTACCTGTGTATGCCTGAGTGGCTGTATGTTCCTATGAGTGCTTGTTTGTGCCTATGAGTGCTTGTTTGTGCCTATGAGTGCTTGTTTGTGCCTATGAGTGCTTGTTTGAGCCTATGAGTGCTTGTTTGTGCCTATGAGTGCTTGTTTGTGCCTATGAGTGCTTGTTTGTGCCTATGAGTGCTTGTTTGTGCCTATGAGTGCTTGTTTGTGCCTATGAGTGCTTGTTTGTGCCTATGAGTGCTTGTTTGTGCCTATGAGTGCTTGTTTGTCCCTATGAGTGTTTGTTTGTGCATGTGAGTGCATGTTTGTGCCTATGAGTGTCTGTATGTGCCCATGAGTGCTTGTTTGAACCTATGAGTGCTTGTTTGTGCCTATGAGTGCTTGTTTGTGCCCATGAGTTCTTGTTTGTGCCTATGAGTGTCTGTTTGTGCCTATGAGTGTCTGTTTGTGCCTATGAGTGTCTGTTTGTGCCTATGAGTGTCTGTTTGTGCCTATGAGTGTCTGTTTGTGCCTATGAGTGTCTGTATGTGTCCATGAGTGCCTGTGTGTGCCCATGACTGCCTGTGTATTCCTATGAGTGGCTGTATGTTCCTATGAGTGGCTGTGCTTGCGTATGCACATGAGTGCCTATCAGGGACAGTGTGTTATTATGGATGCCTGTGTGTGCCCATTTGTGCATTTGGATGTCTTTGAGTGCATGTGAGTGACTGTGTGTGCTGCCTGTGTGTGCCTACCAGTACCTGTTTGTGTCTGTGTATGCCTGTGCATTCATATGTGTGTGCCTGTGAGTGCATCAGTGTGCCTGTGAGTGCCCGTGTGTGCTTATGTGTGCCTGTGTGTGCTTATGTGTGCCTTTCAGTGCCTGTGAGTGCCTGTATGTGCCTATGAGTACCAATGTATGCCAATGTGGGACTGTGTGGTCACAAAAATGCCTGTGTGTGCCCATTTGTGCTTTTGGGTGCTTTTAAGTGCATGTGAGTGACTGTATGTGCCTGTGTGTCTACCAGTACCTGTCTGTGTCTGTGAATGCATGTGCATTCATATGTTATGTGTGTGCCTGTGAGTACCTGTGTGTGCTTGTGTGTGCCTGTATGTGTGCCTTTCAGTGCCTGTGAGTGCCTGTATGTGCCTATGTATGCCTATATGTGACTATGTATGCCTATATGTGACTGTGTGGTCCTATAAATGCCTGTGAATGGCTGTGTCTGCCTAGATGTAACTGCGCATGCCTAGGAGGGCTTGTGTTTCCCTACGAGTGCCTGTGTGGGCCTCTGTGTGCCTAAGAGTGTTTGTATTTATGTGTTACTGGGCATGCCTGTGTCTTCCTGTGTGTGCCTTTGTGCCTATGACTGCCTGTGTGTGCATATATGTGGCTTTGAGTGCCTATGTGTGCCTCGGTGTGTCTGTGTGAGTCCTTGTATGGCTGGGTATGGCTATGTGTCCCTATGAGTAACTGAGTGACTCTGTGTGCCTGTATGTGCCTATGAGTGCCTGAGTGTGCCTATGTGTGCCTCTGTGTATCAGTGTACCCATGTGTGTGCCTATTAGTGCCAGTATGTGCCTTGGTATGCCTGGGTGAGCCTATGAGTGAATAGTTGGCGTGCCTCTGTGTGGCTGGCGTGCCTGTGTGGCTATGAGTGCCTCTCTGTGGCTATGAGTGCCTGAGTGTGCCTATGTGTGGCTGTGTGTGCCTGTGTGTGCCTATGCATGCTTGTGTATACCTGTGTGTACTGTGGAAAAGTAAATTCTGCCATGTTCTGTGTCCCTACGTGTCATCCATCATATGTAATGTGTGCATGATTAATATGCATATGTATTCCCCATGTTCGATTCAAGACGCAATTATAGTTGTGTCCACCTCTAGTATGTCAGTTTCCAGTCCTCGTGAATACTACGAATATCAGGCCTATGTAAAGCTACGTTGCCACGTCTCTCAGTGTGCACGTTATTCCATTGTAAAGTCCCCGTTTCTAGGCCTCAAAAGGGCCCGGACACCAGATTCAGCTCCTGTCTCCTGAAGCCTCGCTGAGGAGCGATACAGCCCCCACCTGTATCCTCGACCCTTCACTTACTTCCTGCCTCGCAGTGCCCGGTTCAGCCTGGCTCTGCCTCTGAGTCTGCCAAGAGTATGTTATGATTCCAGTTATCAGTTCAGTCCTCCTTCTCTGCATTCCTAAGCTACTGAACTGCATCAATAGTTTCCGTCATTGTCTAGCCTTTCCGGCTCCATGTAAGAGAAATACTGCATTTAATGGTCATTTCATATTCCTCATCACGCACTACATGTAGAATAATGCATGGTCCAGTCTAGAATCAAGTTAGCCTTTCCCCTCCTGACTTCTAGTTTATATCAACATGTTCTCTAAACATCAGATACTAGATACTGCTTAGGTACATGTCGCCCTGACTCTCCAGACTTCAGTCTCTGCTCCTAGCACAGAGTTCATAGCCCCCAGCTTCTCCTAGTGATACGTCATTGCCAGTTTGCGCGCACCACCAGGTTAGAGGTCCCGGCTCCTTAGGTAGCCCCCTCCATGTTTCCGCCCCATTCATGACATATTCTGTTACGTTTGCATCACATGTCTATGTATACGCCCTGTTACACCCACTTTCACCCTTATCTTTCGCGACTGCTACGCGTCACACCCTTTGCTCCACCCACTGCTCCGCCTATCATATGTACTGTAATGCAACTGTTTTACTATATATGCTTGTGTATTGTTATTAAATGCTAGCGCGCTCATCCCAGATCCAGCCCCGGCAGCTGCTGGGCCCTGTCATTCTATTCCTGTGCAGGTTGTCCTGTTCCTGTCCTTTATGCTGTAATAAACCTGCGAAACTCCTACTACCTCGAATCTTGACTCTTATTTATTGAGCTATCTGTTATTCATTTATACATTCAAAAATAGGGTATTATTTATTTATTTACCACATAATGGCGCCCGAACAGGGACTTGCCCTTTCCCCACGCGCCGGTGAAGCCACGCCGGCCCCCTGACCCTCTGCAGCCGTGACGGAACCATACCGTGCACGTGCAGATATTTCTGCTTCAAGTATCCCTCAGGCCCACGGAGGAGACGGAGGAGGCGGTCCAGCATCCAGACGAGGCGGTGGAGGAATGCGGCGAGTCCCGACCAGAGCCCAAGCCAAGAGTCCAAGGTCCGAGGTATCCGGAGGTCCACCCGTAACTTAAGTCCGAAGTTCGTTGTCCGTCGTCGAAGCAGTCCAGTCCAGTCCGAGGCCTTCCGTTCTTGCTGCCCGGTGAGTACCATTACTGGGGTAGTATGTAGACAGGGTCAATCTAATTGACTCTGGTCCGTGGGTTGGTGGTACCCAGACACACAAAACAAAGTATCCACTTCGGTGGATACGGGTCCTGACGTGTCTCTTTATGAGACCGGTAAGTTTCGTACTGTTTCAGCAGTGCATCTAGTTTCTGTTCTAGTCAGTTCAGTTCTCGAGAAAAATTCATGCATTCTGTTTTCCTGTAGTCCGTATTCCAGGTGGTATTCTGTTCGAACTGTTATTTATAGTGTTGTTCATAATGTTCTTCATGTATTTTAATGTGGTATGAGTGCGACGTGATTTTCGTGTTTATTGTGTATTGTATTGTGTCCAGATTATAGTCCAGTCATGCCGCTCTTTTCGAAATTACGTCAGTTAAAAACCAGAAAAGGTCTGCTGGAAGCAGCAGTTCCAGTCCCGCCTAGGGACAGTCCAGGTCACTTTATGTATCAGAAGCATGGCATAAGCGCCATATTATATCTAGATTTATGGGTAGAGTATACAAAACAGTTAGAAGAAAAGTATAGATGGCCCGTATCGGGTACATGGGATGCCGAGTGCATCATGCGAGTAGAAGAGGCATTATGGAAAAAGAAAGCCAGACAATCACAGAAAGATGCCATCGAGTTATGGCGCAAAGAAGCTCATAAAAGAACTGAAAAAGAAATCAGAAAGTCAGAATTAAGTAGAGAATCCTTAGAACGAGCACAAGAAAAAGAACTAATCGAGATAGGTGAACAAGTCAAAGCCGAACAGTCAGACAGACAGAGGCATGCCCTTATTAGGGGTATGTATCCTCTCCTTGCCGAGGGCTTGCCAAAAGCGACCCCAGAGGCATCCAGTAATTTTCCGCCACCACTAGTTCCGATCAAGTTACGTCACAAATCAACCGCAGCTGATATTTTCATCTCGTCCTATTTGGACGACACAGTCCCAGAATATGCAAATCCTGTTCCCGCTCCACCAGTCCCTGTAAATCAGGCACTTCCCGTTCCTCCAGACACCGGGGCACCCTTTGCAGCACCTGCTACGGTCCCCCCGGTCCAGCCCGCCATACAAGTCCAGCCCGCATTTCAATTTCCCACCCTGCCAGGACGGAAAGCATCAGTTGATGATTCTAGTCTAGGGGCCGCAGGAGGAGGTCCTCCTCGAACCCCGCCGCCACATAAGCGTTTAGATGCAGCCGAATTACATATGCAAGCGTCACAACGTACGCCCAGACTGTCTGTTGCAGAAATAAGAAAATCCCTTGCCGAATGCTGCTATGACCCAGTCCCAGGCGAAGATGATATGGTTTTATATTCATTACGCGTAAGAAATGTGGCCGAGTATCTAGTCACCCTACCAGATATGAAGGAAGATCTAGACAGAATATATCGTTTCATCCGTACAGGGGAAGATCCAGAAAGTATTAGTGATGTCATGTCCCACAGGAAAGCTGAGACCCAGCTCATGGTATTAAAGTTTCTGATTAATTGTCTAATAAGAGAACAAGATTACCCGTCCAAAAATCAGGCCGAAATGAAAGCCCTGATGAAGTGGAGTAATAGTATAGCCGAGGGTAAGCATAAGACTATCGGTGCTATGGAGAGTATGTACAAGAAAATCCGTAAAGAAATAATAAAGTTACACGAACAACGTAAAGCAGCACAAGTAAACGAGAAAGAAAGTAACTCTGATACTGAAGAGATAGACGACGAGAATTCCGCCAGAATAGCGTATGTAGGAAAACCTAGATTTCCAGATCGCCATTTACGTCTAGAACCCAAGTCTACGTTCCATCATCCAGTACCAGACCAAGGTTCTCTAGAACAAGTATTTCAAGCTACCGATCACATTCTGAAATCACGAATCGGTTACAGTGAGTTAAGTACTATGCATGAACAAGAACTAGCCCGATCAGCAGTCCGATGGATTACTGATTCTACCACTTTTCCAGACGAAATAGTGGCACAAATGTTTCTGAAAATGCCCCCCAGCCGAGCAACGACTGGTGGGTATGTATATGATTCAGCACCTCATTACTCTGTATGAGGGTCAACATTCTGATCCAGGTCCGTTACATGATATCCTGAACGAGTTACTCCAGTATAGATGGAGAGGTCTAGGTACCGATTTAATTAGTGTCATTCTAGAACAGCGCCACAAATATAGAACGTTTCTGAACCCGCATTTTGTTCATGTCTCACCCCCAGAAAGTAAACCATTTTACATAGACAGACAGAATCCGTTACGAGAAGTCCACCCAGTTAGAGGAACGGGTGGCGAAATGCAGCGAGTATTTGTATACACTCCGATCACAAAGATGGAACTTCTGGAGATGAAGAAATTAATTCCCTGTCATGATAAAGATCCAGCAGGGTTCCATAGAGAATTAAAAGACATGCTCCGTATGGGAGAATACACGTATCCAGATATAATTAAAATGTTAAAGGTTCTGTTGCCCGCAGGGGTGTATGAAAAGCTCAAGGAAAAAGAATGGGAGGTGGGAGAGAAAAAGATCGATTGGGCAGTCCTAGAAGCTGAAGATAAGATACGAGTACCAGGTACCGGTCTCGGAGATAAATGTAAAGAATTACCAGAATTATTAATACAAGTTTTACCTAGATTATTGACAACTAGAAAAGAAGACTGGGATGCAATCTCAGCCTGTAAACAGAAACAAGACGAAGATATTAGTGATTTTTATTCTAGATTCGAGAAATGTTTTAGCATCAACAGTGGCCTCAAGACAAGTAGTGAGTCATATCCTCACCTTTTTGTTACTAAATTAGTCGAGAATTCAAGTTCATCAATTAAAAATCGAGTTCTGAAAGTCGAAAGTACCTGGCAAGCTAATACCCCGTCCCAGATGTTGCAGATGCTCCAATACCACCAGAATAGAATCAGAGAAGAGCAAGAACATGAAAGAAAACGTATGAAAGATACGAAAATGAAAGTACTAGTTGCACAATCTGTTCCTCAAGACAGTCAGAAGAGGGGTCCGAATCAAGCCAGTCATCCTGCAGCTCCCGTTAAAGGGAATTGCAATTATTGTAAACAACCAGGTCATTTTATAAACGAGTGTGCAGTTCTGAAACATAACATAGCTACTGGTAAGACTAAAGAAAGACCACGTCCACCTAGACAAGAACAAGTTTCACAGACTCCTCAGCCACAGAATGCACAACAGACAGTTACAGTACCGCAGCCTATTGCTGCAACACAGCATGTTACATCACAGATGTACCAGTATGCACAGTCTGAGTATCCAGAGTACCAACAGTATTCATGAAACAGCCTAGAGAGGGAGGTAGGCTTGCCTCTCATCGAGATACCTGTAGATCAAGAAGGTCCCTATGTTCATAGTCAAGTATTAGGGAAAGACAGAAAGTTTTTGATTGATACAGGGGCAAGTAGGACCACAATTAGTCACGCCGAAGTTCCAGGGGCTCCGCTCTCAGGCTCAAGAAATGTTTCCCTTGGATTTTCAGGAAAACCTATCGTAAATGAGATTTCAAAGCCAGTTGCTCTAGAAGTAGGTCCATTGTCCCGCACTACTGATCTGTTACTTACTAAGTCATGTCCAGAAAATCTATTAGGCATTAAGACACTGAAAGAGTTAGGTGCAGTTATATGCTGTTCCCCAGAGGGAATACGATTGTTCCTACGTGACTTTAAGGGTCACTATGTATTACGAGATTTTGATTCAAGACTGTCTAACGTTCCACAGCACTTATGGGCGCAAGGTCCAACTGATGTAGGTTACATGCAAATCACACCCTATCGTGTGACTCTCAAGCCAGGTGTAGTGTTACCACGAATCAGACAGTACAGATTGCCACCTGAGGCTGTAGCAGCCTTATCCAAAATTATTGACGAGCTTATTGCTCAAGGAGTGGTTGTAGAAACTGACTCCAATGTATGTAATTCCCCGATCATTCCAGTCATGAAACGTACTGATCCAAATGCACACCCAGTATATCGATTAGTGATTGACCTACGAGAACTTAATAAATGTATTATTCCTCAGTACCCAGTTGTCCCAGATATCTCTTCCCTATTAACAGCCATTGATTCCGAAGCCACATTCTTTACTGTAATCGACCTTAAGAACGCATTTTTTAGTGTTCCCATTCATCCAGACAGCCAGTTTCTTTTCGGATTCTGTTTAAACGGAAGGAGCTATATGTTCACACGCGCTCCTCAAGGTTTCACAGAAAGTCCTAGTATTTACAGTCAAGCACTCAAGAGACAACTAGACAACATTCACATGCCAACTGACACTGCCCTGCTCCAGTATGTCGATGATCTACTGATCACAGCCCGTTCTGAACGTGATTGCGAGCGAGCATCCCTTACAGTCTTGTATTTCCTAGCCGAGATGGGGCACAAGGTGTCCCCTTCTAAGCTTCAATTCTGTGTCCAGCAAGTGGTATACTTAGGACACTTACTGTCCAAGAGGGGTAGGCAGTTGACACCAGACCGTATCCAGTTAATAGCGAGTCTTCCTCAGCCCAAGACCCAGAAGGAGGTACGTGCTTTTATTGGCCTTACTTCTTATTGCAGACAATGGATTCCTCAGTATGCATTTCTAGCCAAATCACTGATACAGTTAACGACACAGGAGGCAGCCGTATCGACTGTTCTCCCTTGGACATCTGAACATACACTTAGTTTCAATGAGTTAAAGAAAGCTTTATGCCAAGCTCCAGTTCTAGCGACACCGAACTACAGTAAGCCTTTTACACTTTTCGTCACTGAACGCGAAGGTACAGCATTATCTGTTCTCACACAAGATCAAGCAGGACAATACAAGCCATGTGCTTATTTTTCGAGCACATTAGATCCTGTAGCCCAGGCTCTGCCTGCGTGCCTCAAGTCAGTTGCAGCCACAGCACTAGCCATCAGACAAAGTGATTCCATAGTCTTAGGACATTCCTTGACAGTACAAGTTCCACACTCTGTGGAAGTTCTTTTGAACCGAACACAAACTCAGCACTTGACAATTGCACGTTTAACAGGTTATGAATTGACACTATTCCAGCCACACATAGAAATCAGACGCTGCAACATCCTTAATCCTGCCACACTGTTACCATCAGTTAATTCAAATCCAGCCACACATGATTGCGTGGAAGTAGTTAACATTACGACAAAGCCAAGACAAGATCTGACAGATACTCCGTTACCAGACCCCGACCTGACACTTTATGTGGATGGTTCATGTATGAGAACTAGTACAGGAGAACTAGTCGCCGCGTATGCAGTGACTACTGACACCGAAGTTATTGAGACACACCGTATTGACACCCTGTCCGCTCAAGCAGCAGAGCTAGTTGCTCTGACACAGGCCTGCATACACGCCAAGAACTTGAAAGTTAATGTTTACACGGATTCACGTTACGCATTTGGAGTCGTACACGACTTCGGAGTGCTCTGGCAGGAGAGAGGTTTCATGACTTCTCATGGAACCAAGATTCAGCATGGTCTCCTTATTCAAGCTCTGTTAGATGCCATACACTTACCGACATCTATCGCTATCATGAAATGCAAAGCACATACGAAAGTTACTGACATTATTTCCCAAGGTAATGATCTAGCAGATCGCACAGCCAAGCTTACAGCACAGACTCCAGACATTCCAGTTAATCAGACACATACTCCAGATCCGACTACATGTATGACAGTTAAGGACCCTACACAAGATGTCATAGACATACAGTTACACGCTACTCCTGATGAAATCAAGAAATGGTCCGAACAAGGAGGGGTCCAGACAGATCAAGGATGGTTAACGAAGGGTAGAGCCACATGGTTTCTCCCCGACTCTATGGTTCAAGTCATTATTAATACCGCACATAGTCCTGCACATTTAGGAGAAAAAGCTATGTTAGACAGTATCCAGAACATTTGGTTCAACAAGCATTTACGAGCTGCAGCCAAGCAGAAAGTCCGTACCTGTATGATATGTTGTCAGTTTAATCCAGGTAAAAGTGTCCCGGTGGAACAAGGTGGATTCCAGCCCCCTGACCACCCTTTTGAAGTCCTCCAGATGGATTATATTCAGATGGAGCGATGTCGAGGTTTCAAGTATGTCCTTGTAGTTGTATGCGCTTTGTCCAGGTGGACAGAAGCATATCCAGTCCCAGATTACACAGCCGCGACCACTGCCAAGCAGTTGGTTCGTGAGTTCTTCCCCCGTTATGGACTCCCTAGAGTCGTATATTCTGATAACGGCCAGCCATTCTCATCTGAGTTGATGAAGCACGTTTCCCTGTTGTTAGGGTACCAGTGGAAGTTTCATTGTGTACGCCATCCTGAAGCAGCCGGTCTCGTAGAGAGACATAACCAGACTCTGAAAATCCGAATTGCAAAAGTGTGTAAAGAGAAAGGTGTGGACTGGCTGGTAGCTCTACCAGTTGCTTTATTTTATATGCGCATGGTCGCACATTCCAGATCAGGTCTGTCCCCGTACGAGGTCGTTTTCGGCCGCCCCCCAAATATGTGGGGTACTCCTAGACCCCGAAGTATTACCGATGTTTCAAGTAATATGCTGACAGATTACCTAGCTTCCTTGATGTCTGCCCTCAACTCATGTCGTTCACAGGTTGCCGCCGCATTTCCAGACAATACCGAGGTGGCACCGCATGAAATCGTTCCAGGATCCATGGTGATGGTGAGGAATTTTGACAGATCAAGTCCGCTGGAGCCTCGCTGGAAGGAGCCCCGACAAGTCCTCCTCACCACCCGTACAGCCGTGAAGTTGGAAGGTCGCAAAGGCTGGGTGCACCTTTCTCATGTAAAACAGTTTAATGGACTGAAACCCGTCTTAAAGAACATTTCCCAGGATTTGAAGGATTGCCAAAGCATTGTTCTCAAGGACTGTCCCGCAAAAGACAATGTTACTACACCCCCCCTGTTAGAGAAAACTCCGCAACAGGAGTATAAACTCAAGTTAAGGTCTAGTAAAATAAGTCAGCCAGTTTGATTGTCTAAGTCCTCCCCTAGGTGAAACGGTTAGACTGTTTCTGACATGTATAAAATAGACCCCCATAGTGAGAGAGTCAGTCAAAACTCGATCCGATGTATTGTTTTTCTAAGTTTCATATTATTTCTCAGCATTATGATTTCCTGCACCAGTTATGCATTCTACCTGTATCTTCCAGTTCCTCATGTAAATATGTCTTCTAATGCTACTGTAGAGCACATGTTTAGTGACCTACCTCCCCATGAACTCTCTTACCGCCTCGCTATGCGAAATAATTCCTTTATCCGCATGTTACATTACTCACACCAGACCAGCAATGCCACTAATTGTTGGGTGTGTGGTCGACTCCCCCCTTTCCAGATACCGAAGGGAGTTCTGCCACTTTTTCCTTATCCATTTTCACATAATGGTTCGTGTGGAGCATGGTCCACGTTAACGTCATCCTCAACAGATATGTCTTTTCTTAACAGTACATGTTTCCCAGACAAGCAAGGTCTTCCCCACAGAACAGGTTTAGATCTAGAAAATGAAGTGTATAATTTAGGTAACTATTCTTCGAATTTCATGGTCCTGAATGTTCAGTCTGATACTACTCTAGACTTACCTGCTATTTCAGTATTACCAGTCAAAGGCGAATTATGTGTCCGAAATTATGGTTCCGTACATGTAGGACATAGTGATTGTACTACTATTGTCAAGTATAGTGACAGTGGGAAATCTATTTTCAAAGCTTCACGTCATTCTTATTTTATTTGTGGTCAAACTGCATATGTTCGTCTGCCCCTCGATTGGGAGGGAACCTGTTACATTGCCTTCCTACTGCCACCTGTTTTCCTAGCCCCACCTGATTATCACAGAAACACACATCTAGTACACATTAGACATAGAAGGGAGTCCCCAATTGTCGATTATACTGAAACTGCTCTAGAACAATATACAGATTTCAATAGAGGTTTCTTCTTCTTTATAGGACCTATCCAGAATAGTAAACTGATCCGTAGGTTAACAAGAACCCTCGAAGCTGTAGTAAATGAGACTGCCTCTGCTCTAGGTAACTTAACCGAAGAGCAATCTGCTATGAGATTTGTCGTTTTACAGAATCGTCTCGTCCTTGACGTCATACTGGCCGATAGGGGCGGGGCCTGTAGAGTCATCGGATCTAGTTGCTGCATTTTCATTCCAAATAACGCGCCGTCTGTTTATTCAGCTATAACCAGACTCCATAAAATTGCCCATCTGTTACACCAAGATCCAGGCACCTGGACATGGTCCGGTTGGTTCTGGAATATAATTTCCGCATGGGGATGGAAAGTCTTGTCCTTTCTAGGTATTGCAGTAGCGATCATATTCAGCTGCTGTCTCTGTATACAATGTGGCCCTGCGATTTGCGGCATTTGTGCTACCTCTTGTATTCCTAGTCCCAAGCCCCGTTCTAAATCCCGTTCCAGGATAATTCGAGACGAGCAAATGATACTGTATGAAATGATAGATGGTATCATGAATATTGATGTTTCCTGATGGAAACGTAGTGACAAGGAGGGAATGTGGAAAAGTAAATTCTGCCATGTTCTGTGTCCCTACGTGTCATCCATCATATGTAATGTGTGCATGATTAATATGCATATGTATTCCCCATGTTCGATTCAAGACGCAATTATAGTTGTGTCCACCTCTAGTATGTCAGTTTCCAGTCCTCGTGAATACTACGAATATCAGGCCTATGTAAAGCTACGTTGCCACGTCTCTCAGTGTGCACGTTATTCCATTGTAAAGTCCCCGTTTCTAGGCCTCAAAAGGGCCCGGACACCAGATTCAGCTCCTGTCTCCTGAAGCCTCGCTGAGGAGCGATACAGCCCCCACCTGTATCCTCGACCCTTCACTTACTTCCTGCCTCGCAGTGCCCGGTTCAGCCTGGCTCTGCCTCTGAGTCTGCCAAGAGTATGTTATGATTCCAGTTATCAGTTCAGTCCTCCTTCTCTGCATTCCTAAGCTACTGAACTGCATCAATAGTTTCCGTCATTGTCTAGCCTTTCCGGCTCCATGTAAGAGAAATACTGCATTTAATGGTCATTTCATATTCCTCATCACGCACTACATGTAGAATAATGCATGGTCCAGTCTAGAATCAAGTTAGCCTTTCCCCTCCTGACTTCTAGTTTATATCAACATGTTCTCTAAACATCAGATACTAGATACTGCTTAGGTACATGTCGCCCTGACTCTCCAGACTTCAGTCTCTGCTCCTAGCACAGAGTTCATAGCCCCCAGCTTCTCCTAGTGATACGTCATTGCCAGTTTGCGCGCACCACCAGGTTAGAGGTCCCGGCTCCTTAGGTAGCCCCCTCCATGTTTCCGCCCCATTCATGACATATTCTGTTACGTTTGCATCACATGTCTATGTATACGCCCTGTTACACCCACTTTCACCCTTATCTTTCGCGACTGCTACGCGTCACACCCTTTGCTCCACCCACTGCTCCGCCTATCATATGTACTGTAATGCAACTGTTTTACTATATATGCTTGTGTATTGTTATTAAATGCTAGCGCGCTCATCCCAGATCCAGCCCCGGCAGCTGCTGGGCCCTGTCATTCTATTCCTGTGCAGGTTGTCCTGTTCCTGTCCTTTATGCTGTAATAAACCTGCGAAACTCCTACTACCTCGAATCTTGACTCTTATTTATTGAGCTATCTGTTATTCATTTATACATTCAAAAATAGGGTATTATTTATTTATTTACCACAGTACCTATGAGTGCTTGTGTGTGCCTGTGCATGCATGTGAGCGCCTGTGTGTGTCTGTGTGCCTATGAGTGCCTGTGTGCCTCTATGTGCGCATGTTTGCATGTATGTGCCTTTGAGTGCCAGGGGATTTTGTACCTGTGTGTGCCTATGAGTGCCTGTGTGTCCCTGGAAACAAATGAACAGTGGAATTTGCAGGCTGCGTGAGAATTAATTCAAACACAGGCTTCTGTATGTTAAAGATGTTCTGAGGCGGTGTAAACTGGACACACACCATCACGTTTGCTACTGAGTGTGCATTTGTCTGCTCTGCACTGCTATGTAGTTGTTCCTGAATGGTGTGTGGTTGTTCATGTCTGGTGTGTGGTTGTCCCTGTCTGGCTTGTGGTTGTCCCTGTCTGGCATGTGGTTGTCCCTGTCTGGCGTGTGGTTGTCCCTGTCTAGTGTGTGGTTGTCCCTGTCTGGTGTGGTTGTCCCGGTCTGCTGTGTGGGTGGTTGTCCCTGTCTGGTGTGTGGTTGTCCCTGTCTGGCATGTGGTTGTCCCTGTCTGGCATGTGGTTGTCCCTGTCTAGTGTGCGGTTGTCCCTGTCTGGTGTGGTTGTCCCGGTCTGGTGTGTGGTTGTCCCTGTCTAGTGTGTGGTTGTCCCTGTCTGGTGTGTGGTTCTCCCTTTCTGGTGTGTGGTTGTCCCTGTCTGGTGGATGGTTGTCACTGTCAGTTATGCGGTTGACCCTGTCTGTGGTGTGGTTGCCCTGTCTGGTCTGTAGTTGCCTTTTGTCTGGTGTGTGGTTGTCTCTGTAAGTGGTTGTCCTTGTCTGGTGTGTGGTTGACCCTGTCTGGTGTGTGGTTGTTCCTGTTTGGTGTGGTCATCCCTGTCTAGTGGGTGGTTTTCTCTGTCTGGTATGCTGTCTATGTCTGGTATGTGGCTGTCCCTGTCAAGTGTTTGGTTGTCTGTCTGGTGTGTGGTTGTCCCTGTCTGGTGTGTGGTTGTCCCTGTCTGGTGTGTGGTTGTCCCTGTCTGGTGTGTGGTTGTCCCTGTCTGGTGTGTGGTTGTCTCTGTCTGGTGTGTGGTTGTCCCTGTCTGGTGTGTGGTTGTCCCTGTCTGGTGTGTGGTTGTCCCTGTCTGGTGTGTGGTTGTCCCTGTCTGGTGTGTGGTTGTCCCTTTCTGGTGTGTGGTTGTCCCTGTCTGGTGTGTGGTTGTCCCTGTCTGGTGTGTGGTTGTCCCTGTCTGGTGTGTGGTTGTCCCTGTCTGGTGTGTGGTTGTCCCTGTCTGGTGTGTGGTTGTCCCTGTCTGGTGTGTGGTTGTCCCTGTCTGGTGTGTGGTTGTCCCTGTCTGGTGTGTGGTTGTCCCTTTCTGGTGTGTGGTTGTCCGGGTCTGGTATGTGGCTGTCCCTGTCAAGTGTTTGGTTGTCTGTCTGGTGCGTGGTTGTCTCTGTCAGTTATGCGGTTGACCCTGTCTGTGGTGTGGTTGTCCCTGTCTGTGGTGTGGTTGTCCCTGTTTGGTGTGGTCATCCCTGTCTAGTGGGTGGTTTTCTCTGTCTGGTATGCTGTCTATGTCTGGTATGTGGCTGTCCCTGTCTGGGCTGGGGTTGACCCTGTCTGGAGTGTTGTTCTCCCTGTCTGGTGTGTGCTTGTCCCTGTCTGGTGTGTGGCTGTCCATGTCTAGTTGTTCCTTCCTGGTATGTGGTTGTCTCTGTTTGGTGTATTATCGTCCCTGTCTGGTGTGTGATAGTCCCTGTCTGGTTGTTCCTGCCTGATATGTTGTTGTCCCTGTCTGGTGTATTATTGTCCCTGTCTAGTGTGTGGTTGTCCCTGTCTGGTGTATTGTTGTCCCTGTCTGATTTGTGGTTGTCCCTGTCTGGTGTATTATTGTCCCTGTCTGGTGTGTGGTTGTCCCTGTCTGGTGTGTGGTTGTCCCTGTCTGGTATTTGGTTGTCCCAGTCTGGTGTGTAGTTGTCCGTGTCTGGTGTGTAGTTGTCCGTGTCTGGTGTGTGGTTGTCCGTGTCTGGTGTGTGGTTGTCCGTGTCTGGTGTGTGGTTGTCCATGTCTGGTGTGTGGTTGTCCCTGTCTGGTGTGTGGTTGTCCCTGTCTGGTGTGTGGTTGTCCTTGTCTGGTTGTCCCCGCCTGGTTATTCCTGCCTGGTATGTGGTTGCCCCTGTCTGATGTATTATTGTCCCTGTCTGCTATGTTATTGTCCCTGTTTGGTGTGTGGCTGTCCCTGTCTGGTGTGTGGCTGTCCCTGTCTGGTGTGTGGATGTCCCTGTCTGGTGTGTGGTTGTCCCTGTCTGGTGTGTGGTGGTCCCTGTCTGGTGTTTGGTTGTCCCTGTCTGGTGTGTGGTTGTCCCTGTCTGGTGTGTGGTTGTCCCTGTCTGGTGTGTGGTTGTCCCTGTCTGGTGTGTGCTTGTCCCTGTCTAGTGTGTGGTTGCCCCTGTCTGGTGTGTGGCTGTCCCTGTCTGGTGTGTGGTTGTCCCTGTCTGGTGTGTGGTTGTCCCTTTCTGGTGTGTGGTTGTCACTGTTAGTTATGCGGTTGACCCTGTCTGTGGTGTGGTTGTCCCTCTCTGGTGTGTGGTTGTCCCTGTCTGGTGTTTGGTTGTCCCTGTCTGGTGTGTGGTTGTCCCTGTCTGGTGTGTGGTTGTCCCTGTCTGGTGTGTGGTTGTCCCTGTCTAGTGTGTGGTTGCCCCTGTCTGGTGTGTGGCTGTCCCTGTCTGGTGTGTGGCTGTCCCTGTCTGTGGTTGTCAATGTCTGGTAAGTAGCTGTCCCTCTCTGGGGTGTGGTTGTCCCTGTCTGGTGTGTGGTTGTCCCTGTCTGGTATGTAGATGTCCCTGTCTGGTGTGTGGCTGTCCCTGTCTGGTGTGTGGTTGTCCCTGTCTGGTGTGTGGTTGTCCCTGTCTGGTGTGTGGTTGTCCCTGTCTGGTGTGTGGTTGTCCCTGTCTGGCGTGTGGTTGTCCCTGTCTGGTGTGTGGTTGTCCCTGTCTGGTGTGTGGTTGTCCCTTTCTGGTGTGTGGTTGTCCCTGTCTGGTGGATGGTTGTCACTGTTAGTTATGCGGTTGACCCTGTCTGTGGTGTGGTTGTCCCTCTCTGTGGTGTGGTTGTCCCTGTCTGGTCTGTGGTTGCCTTTTGTCTGGTTTGTGGTTGTCTCTAAGTGGTTGTCCCTGTGTGGTATGTGGTTGACCCTGTCTGGTGTGTAGTTGTCCCTGTCTCGTTGTCCCTGTCTGGTATGCGGTTGTTCCTGTTTGGTGTGGTCATCCCTGTCTAGTGGGTGGTTTTCTCTGTCTGGTATGCTGTCTATGTCTGGTATGTGGCTGTCCCTGTCTGGGCTGGGGTTGACCCTGTCTGGAGTGTTGTTCTCCCTGTCTGGTGTGTGCTTGTCCCTGTCTGGTGTGTGGCTGTCCATGTCTAGTTGTTCCTTCCTGGTATGTGGTTGTCCCTGTTTGGTGTATTATCGTCCCTGTCTGGTGTGTGGTAGTCCCTGTCTGGTTGTTCCTGCCTGATATGTTGTTGTCCCTGTCTGGTGTATTATTGTCCCTGTCTAGTGTGTGGTTGTCCCTGTCTGGTGTATTGTTGTCCCTGTCTGATTTGTGGTTGTCCCTGTCTGGTGTATTATTGTCCCTGTCTGGTGTGTGGTTGTCCCTGTCTGGTGTGTGGTTGTCCCTGTCTGGTGTGTGGTTGTCCCTGTCTGGTGTGTGGTTGTCCCTGTCTGGTGTGTGGTTGTCCCTGTCTGGTGTGTGGTTGTCCCTGTCTGGTGTGTGGCGGTCCCTGTCTGGTGTGTGGCGGTCCCTGTCTGGTGTGTGGTTGTCCCTGTCTGGTGTGTGGTTGTCCCTGTCAAGTATGTAGATGGGCCTGTCTGGTGTGTGGTTGTCCCTGTCTGGGGTGTCGTTGTCCCTGTCTGGTGTTTGTTTCTCCCTGTCTGGTGTGTGGTTGTCCCTGTCTATTGTGTGGTTGTCCCTGTCTGGTATGTAGATGTCCCTGTCTGGGGTGTCGTTGTCCCTGTCTGGTGTTTGTTTCTCCCTGTCTGGTGTGTGTTTCTCCCTGTTTGGTGTATGGTTGTCCCTGTCTGGGTTGTGATTCTCCCTTAGAGCAGAATCTCAGATTTTTGTTTATTGCACTTGAGCTGTGCATCCGCCAGCCATTTAAAGATGGAAACTAGGCACTGTTGACGGAGTCTGATGTTTTGTCCCAGGTAAACAACAACTGAGTATCGTCCGCATAGGCCATCACCTTAGCCCCAAGCCCCTCTGCCAGATATAACAATGGCGTAACATAAATGTTTAAGAGGAGAGGGCTAAGGGAGGAGCCCTGCGGGACTCCAGAAGTAACCAGCTGAGGGGAGGAGGAGAAAGGAGGGAGCCAAATGTGCTCAACCTGCTCCTCCAGGAAAGACCTAAGCCAACCCCAACCAGCTCCCGACACACCATTCTATGCTAGGCGGGCCAAGAGAAGAGCATGTGGGACCGTGTCAAACGCCGCCGAGAGGTCCAGCAAGATTAGTGCTGCCCTCCCGCCGGCGTCGAGGCACTCCCGGATAGCTTCAGCCACCTCTATTAAAACAGCCTCAGTGCTGTGAGAGGCTCGAAACCCTGATTGAGCAGGTTGCAGAAGTGCCTCAGTCTTCACATATTCTGTAAGTTGTTTATTGACCACCTTCTCACAGACCTTGGCAATAGCCGGAAGGAGGGAGATAGGCGGATAGTTACCCGGGTTAAGGGGATCCAGATAAGGTTTTTTAAGAAACGGCAAGATCTTCGCCTGCTTCCACCCCTGAGGAACAGCCACTGTCTGGAGAGACAGATTGACAATGAAGTTCGCCTCTGTATGTACACTCTATGCCACTGCTGCCAAAAGCCTGGCAAGGCAGGAGTCCGAAGGAGAACCCGACTTGAGCCCCCTGAGGATTTTAAGAGATTCCAGGGGGTTGACTGCTCTAAATGCTGACAGAGAGCAAGTGGAAGCAGCAGGTTGCACCGCCAAAGGCCCCTCACGGCAACCATTACCAGAAAGAAATGTAGCCTGGATGGCCTGAATTTTATCTCTGAAACAGCATGAGAGCGTGTTACACCAGGCGAGAGAAGATGGAGTCACACTCGCTTGAGCCAACGGTGACATAAAACTCTCCACTATGGCAAAGATTTCTTTAGCGTTATTCCTGGTAGAATCAATGCAAGCTGCGAAGAATTGCCCTTTAGCTACGGCAATAGCATCAGAGTACATTTTTTGCATTGCTCTAAACTTCCTCTTGACTATGGGACAGTAACCACTCCTGCGCCAAGCACGCTCCAAAATCTTGCAATCATGCTTAGCAGCTTTAAGAGTCAAGTTGAACCAGGCTTTAGAGGGCGCACCTCTGGCAGGTCTGACGGGCCGAAGAGAGGCTACAGAATCAGCCGCCCTCGCCACCCAACCAGTAAACCCCGATTTACACTCCTCCAATTCACCTGACAAGACGGGCCTAGAAAGATCCAGAGCTTGTTTGAATTCCAGAGGATCAATTTTCCCAAAAGCTGGCTTCTGGTAGGAGCGCACCTGTGTCTCTGCGCTAGATACCATCTAAGAGAAATAGGATATAAAATGATCGGAGAAGGATACCGGGCAAGGATCCCTTAAGGAGATGGGGAAATTGGAACAAATCGGGTCCAATGTATGGCCGGCCTGATGAGTAGGAAGGCTGACATGCTGACTGAGTTGAGCCAGTTGTAATATATCCAGCAGGTCAATCACCTCCCTGGTATCAGGTTGATCCAAATGGATATTAAAATCCCACAGAACCATATAGTGGGAAAACCTTACGGCCCTAGAGACGATAGCGTCCCCACAGGTCTGGAGAAATGGACCCGCAGGACCAGGGAGCCTATAGACCGGGGAGGCTCCCAAGGTAAAGTGGGCTAAAAAGCGCATGCTAAAATCAAGCACCTCACAGCCTGCCCATGCGGTAGTGTCCCCCAAACGAAATTGTCCAGGGGTACAGCGCGGAGAGGCCTGTCCAGGGGCGCAGAGGAGGAGGGACCTGCCTAGGGGTGCAGACGAGGAGAGGCCTGTCCAGGGGGAAGAGGAGGAGAGACCTGTCCAGGAGTACAGAGGAGGTGAGGCCGGTCCAGGGGCAGAGGAGGAGAGACCTGTCCAGGGGGCAGAGGAGGAGAGGGGTGCAGAGGAGGTGAGGCCGGTCCAGGGGCAGAGGAGGAGAGACCTGTCCAGGGGGCAGAGGAGGAGAGGGGTGCAGAGGAGGAGAGGCCTGTCCAGGGGGCAGAGGAGGAGAGGGGTGCAGAGGAGGTGAAGCCTGTCCAGGGGGCAGAGGAGGTGAGTGTGAGAAGTTGGCCTGGCATATGCTGTTCACTAGTTATAGTGGGCACCTTGCACCAGTCCATACAACCCTTATTGATGATAGATTAAAGACAACCTTTATTGAAAGCTGTCCTAGTGGTAGCTATGGAGAGCAGCCTTCAGGCTAAGTCTTGAAGGAATATGAAGCAGCTTGTTTTACCAGTCTATAATCTCTTGAATGACCAAATGAGAACCACACCAGGTATAAATATAAAATATATATATTTATTCTAAAACACACCCCTTAGTCTCTTTATGAGGCTAGAAGTCGAAGTACACAAGATACAAGTCAAATACAGTAAATAGCACAGTTTACGATAGGCCCCAGGGGGGACCAAACCATATACTAAAATAGTGGTATAAGAACCACGACTTGACTGGACACAAGGCCTAGAGCCTGTAGAATTGCTGGACCCCTTTGGAACCACCCAAGGTAGTGACACAGGGAACCCACGGGGAACGCGTGCAGTGTGGGAACACAGCCGCAAGTGCTGTTAGCTTCTTTGGGGAAAGTCGCAGTTGGAAATTTAAAGGTTAAGGACACTTAGAAGTTGACTAGGAACAAACCCTTTTGGACTTAGATGGTTCTAGGGCTGACACCCACGGGAGCACTGGAGTACTCGAATTACCTAACACAGGAAAGCCGGGAGCATAGGTGCCAAATGGTGTTGGGTTGCGTCGTTGTTTTCAATGGCGAGTTGCTGCAAAGTGCTGCTGCCGGGAAGAGTAGAAGTATCTGAAGAGATCAAAAACTGGATCGAAGATGAGAAGAACCTGAAAGCAGAAGGGACAGAGTATGGGTCACTTGCCAGTGACCAGGGGCACGATAGTCGAATACCCACTGATGTCGGGTGCTTCAGGTGAGATGAGGGAAGCTTGACTCTTCAGTCACGAGGACCAGGAAGCGTTGACGACAAACGGGAGCTGGATTTGAGCTGTCCCACAAAGGATGTCGAGTGCTGCAGCGTCGGTGCCTGGATTGGATCTCTTCGGACACTTCTCGTCGTCACGGCAGCAGCACTTTGCAGCAACTCGCCATTGAAAACGACAACACGACCCAACATCATTTGGCACCTATGCTCCCGGCTTTCCTGGGTTAGGTAACACGAGTACTCTAGTGCTCCCGTGGGTATTGGCCCTAGAACCATCTAAGTCCAAAAGGGTTTGTTCCGTGTCAACTTCTAAGTGTCCTTTAACTTTAAATTGCAGAGGAGATGAGGCCTGTCAGGTGTTGGGGGTGCAGAGAAGGTGAGGTCTGTCCTGAGGGGGTGTAGAGGAGGTGAGGCCTGTCCCGGGGATGCAGAGGAGGTGAGGCCTGTCTTATGCTGGGGGTGCCTGTATCGAGGGGGTGCAGAGGAGGTGATGCTTTTCTGATGGGAGGGGTGCAGAGGAGGTGAGGCGTCTCATGTCCAGTGAGTTACAGAGGAGGCCAGTCCAGGGGGTGCAGAGGACTTAAGGCCTGTCCAGGGGTGTGCAGAGGAGGTGAGGCCTGTCCAGGGGTGCAGAGGAGGAGAGGCCTGTCCAGGGGTGCAGTGGAGGTGAGGCCTGTCAAGGTGGATGCAGAGAAGATAAGGCCTGTCCAGGGGTGTGCAGAGGAGGTGAGGCCTGTTCTGTCCAGAGAGCTGCAGAGGAGGTGAGGCCTGTCCAGGAGATTGCAGAGGAGTTGGGGCCTGTCCTGGGCTGGGGGTGCGGGGGAGGGGAGGCCTGCTGGGGTTTCAGAGGAGTTGATGCCTGTCCAGTGGGGTGTAAAAGAGGTGAGGCCTGTCTGTGAGGTGCAGAAGAGGTAAAGTCTATCCAGGGGGATATAGAGTAGGTGAGGTCTGTCCAGGGGGTGCAGAGGAGGGGACGCCTGTTCTGGGGGTGCAGAGGAGGTAAGGCTAGTTGTTCAGTATGCAGAGGAGGTGAGGCCTGTTCAGCATGGGCACAAAGGAGATGAAACCTGTCCTGTCCAGGGGTGTGCATAGGAGGTGAGGCCTGTGAAGTAAAACTCCACGAAGAAGATACGTGGAACTTCTTTATTTAAGATCAATAGAACCTGCACCCTCAGCTTGCTGGTGCCTGTCACTCCTAGTCAAGGGCAGCCTCATCAAAATTTTAAGGCTGCCTTCAATCAGAACATTCTAAGTAAGAACCAAAGGTGAGCGGGAGGGGGGGTGGGGGGAAAGTACCAAGGGGACACGATATAACACATCTTTCTCCCTGAAGGGACGAGAGGAAGCCAAGTGAGAGGTAGAGAACAAGAAGTGTTGAAAAGTAGACGGGAGAAAGGAAGAGGGAAGAGGATAAGAGGGAATTGATGGAGGAAAGGGAAAAGGGCTAAACAGGCAACACATTCCAACATTTGGTCTTGCGCAGAAGACCTAACAAACACAGAATGTTACAATAAGTATGTCATCCTTCACACCATTCTGTATACTTTGTGCCAACCTGGAGAGTTACTTTGCCTTATTCCTCTTCTCGCCTAGACCTCATCAGACTGAGTACTCAGGGCAAGAGGTCTGCTGGCCACCCTATGTTCTACCTCATTCTAGCCTATGGCGACACGATCCATACTCCATTTTTCCCCATCTTCCAAAATGACAACATTCTTTTAACCTCTCTTATTTTCTCTGGAGCATAATATTTGTCGCCTTTACCACTCAGGCCCTCAGGTTTCCTGATGTAAACATTTTGCCCCGTCTGAGAGACCTGTCCTTTGCACCCCATTTCCTGTCGTACCACTCCTTGTACTTCTTTTGTCTTGATTCCACACTCATCCTGAACTCTGCTGGATTAACCCACACCTTATCTTTAGGGCACAGCCAGTTGGGGACAACTTTGAGCCCGCTTTCCTCCCCCTCAACAGTTCAAAGGGAGTATGACCTGTGGTGAGACTTGGTGTAGTATGGTATGACTATAGTGTATCTAATAGATGGTTCAATGGGTTTACCTGACTTGACTGCCAGTTGAATGCACTCTTTTATCATTCAATTAGCCCTCTCTACCTTTCCATTAACCTTTGGACAATACAATGGTGTGCGCATGTGGGCTATTGACATGTCCTTAAGAAAGTCCTTCCTTTACTCCGACACCAACTAGACGCCATTGTCCGTGACTATGGTAGAGGGAATGCCCTCCTTAGAGAATATGTCACTCAAGAAAACATTAAGGGACTTTGTGTTGATGTTGTTCACAAATTTGTAAGTAATCCAGTTTGAAAATGAATCAATGAGCACTAATAGGTACCAATGCTGAGGTCCCTCTGCATGTATAGGACCAGTGATGTCAAAACCTAGTTTGTCAAGTATGAAGCAGACCCTGCTTAGAACCTGTCCCTTAGGTCACAGCAATAATGCCAACAGGTGGCTTAGTCTTTTAAATCCAAATAAACGAAGTGATCAATAAGGTTATCCAACCTGTTTATTTTTCTCAAATTAGAGTTTTCAAAGAAGCGTTTGAATATGATCAATCATCCAATCATTGGTGAATTAATGTAATCATTCATCATAAGTCATGATGGGGGAGACCCCAAAAAATCTCGATGCATTTCGGGCATTTGATATGCCCTTCTTCAGGGGAACATCTGTAAGCCAAAAACAAAAGAAAATGCACTGTATCCAAGTATGAAAATTGAACAATCACAATCAATGTCATGCCGACCTCGTGTGACAGAAAAATAAAACAGCGTGAGACGAGAGCAGATAGAAAACGGATAAGTCAGATCATCCAAACGGTGCTCTATAGATCAGTGCTGGTGTTTAAAAATGTGCATAAAGATATCCAAAAATAAGAGTGATCAGTGCAAAAAAACGGTGTACGGGTTACCGGTGCGACCAATATGCGTGCAAAAAAATGCGAAAAAACTCTTGCATAGCGTATTCAAACAAACGTCAAGAGCTGGTGGGACTTCCACCTGGGGTGGCTGTTTAGCTATCTCAACGCTGGAGGAGAGATAGACACGATAATTACTTATGTGAACGCTAAAAAATAATGAAGCTGTGTAGCGTCAAAAAATCTAAGCGCAAAACGTACAAGAGTGCAGAAGTCGAGTCACCAGTAGGTTCCGGTGTCAGCGCGTGTAGCTCTACCGGTACGAAAAGTGAGCGAACCAGTGCAGTAAGCGAGTCAAAATGGTGAAAGCTACTAGAAATAAACATACGGGGAAAGTTTGATCACGTGGAAGGAAAGTGAAAGAAAGAGATGAAGGACTGTTTGCCCAGCGTGAACCCATCTAAGATGGCGGCTGTGTAACGTGAATCATCAAATATGTATCAATAAAGATCTAAAAAAGTGATGCAGAAAAAACATAAAAGAGGACAAATTGAAAATAAAAAATTTAACTTGAGAAAATGAACAAATCTGGATATAACAAAGTGTCAACGAAGTGAAACCTAGAACAGATGTTAATGTAGGTGACAGTACGGTATTGAAAAGACTAGGTCAAGAAAGGCAAAATACAAAATATCAAGATACAAAATAACTTAACAATCAGTGTCAACAAACTTGTGCATATGCAAGAACATGAAAGTGAATAATTAAAATGTCTAGTCAAAGTGTTATAGGTAACAAAGAAACTCCATGCGGTCATTGTGCCCATTAGGCTGCATCGTGTTTAGGTAACCAATCCAAAAGTTTTCTCTTCGCAGTAGGACATTGTTCAAATCCATTCCCTCAGAAATATCGACATTTTCAAGAATCAAATATTTCAGTTGCGAAACATTGTGTTTGAGTTGGTGAAGTGAGAGGCTAATGCTGATTTGGTATTTGTTAATCGGATTTTGCTCTTGTGCTCTAATATTCTGGTGCGAATCTTGCGCGATGTCTTTCCCACGTAGCATAAGCCGCATGGGCATTTGATCAGATAAATCACTTTGGCAGAATTGCAGGTTGCATTGACTTTAAGTTTGATTGGTGTCCCCTTCATGGGGTGGTTGATAATAGCACCACGTATCACATTGTTGCAATTGCTGCAGTTCAGACAAGGCTGTAGGCCTTTGAAGATCCCGATTGTAGAAAACCGGTTTGGTTTGGTGAGCATTTCTTTGAGGTTCGGGCCCCTGGTGTATGCAAACATGGGCCGCTCACAATAAATGTGTTTAAAGTCAGGTTCTGCTGTTAGGATAGGCAAGTGTCTGAGAATTATCCTTTTGTATTGGTCACTGAATATAGAGTACCGAGACGTAATCACCACCCTGGTTTGAGGTAATTTGTGTTTGGGTGTAAGTAGCTCCATCCTTCCCTGAAGTTGGCATCTATCTTCAGCTTTTTTCAGTATTTGAATGGGGTAACCTCTTTTGACAAATCTATTTTCAATTTCCTTGATTTGAAAATTTTATTCTGAGAGATCTGAAACAATTTTTTTGACTCTGAGAAACTGTGAATATCGTAAATTGCATTTTAAATCCGATCTGTGGAAGCTGTTAAAGTGTAAAATGCTGTTTCTGTCCGTTGTTTTTCGGAAGATGTTGGTGGCTAGATGATCATCTTGCCGGGTGATCTGTACGTCCAGAAATTGAATACTTTGTTGGTTAATTTCATGAGTGAGTTGTATGCAATCATCATGAGAGTTGAGTTGTGTCAAGGCGTTGAGTAAATCCCCTTCTTTGCCAGACCAGACAAAGAATAAATCATCAATGTATCGCAGAAACATTTTGCAATGTGACCCAGGGCTGAGTGTGTAAAATATGATTTTCCTCAAAACAATGCATGAAAATGTTAGCATAGGTCGGTGCCGCACAATTTCCCATGGATGTTCCAGAGAGTTGTAGTAACCAGTCATTGTTCCAGGTGAAATAACTCGGATATAGAGTGAAGTGAAGTAATTCCATAAGTAGTACTTGCAAATCTGTTGAGATGGTGGATTTGAGTAGAACGTGCTCGACTGCTTGAATGCCCAAATCATGGGGTATTGATGTATATAATGATCTAACGTCTGCTGTGCATAACCAGATTTCTTCTTGTGGATGATATTTCAATATGTTGATTTTCAAAATGAAGTTGGCTGTGTCACGTACGTATGTGCTCATTTCTTTGACAAATTGTTGGAGGTGTCTGTCTAAGAATTTGCAAGGAAAGGGTTCACCCAATTTAGCCACTGGGACCTGGGTACATATATTGCTGAGAGAGAGGGGTTGATGCACTAACCTTAACAATCTGATGCACCGGTACCTAGTACTGGTTTATTGATTTCAATAATTTTCTTTTCCTGTCCAGTATGAGGTCCTCTGGTCCTTCTATTAATTGCCATCTCTGACACTGGACCCTGCTCGGCTGCCCCGAGTACTTCCTTGAGTGGGTGAGCCCGTGTGCTCCCTCTCTGCCTATGGAAACAAGCAACCCATGGTATGTCTTGTTTTCTTTTATGTGCTGAGTTTTTTAATTTTACTTTCTCATCTAGGAGGTGACCCTAATTATTAATTTCTATTTTGAAATAGGCTTTGTGTCCCCGTCTTTTGTCCTGAAGAAGACCCCACCGCAAGGGATCAACTTAGCCTGCTTTCATACAAGGGGTCGAAACGTAGACTACTTTCCTTGCTTTCAGCTTCATTCCAATATTTTGTTATTATTCACAATTTATGAAGCATGTTATTTGTGTATGTTATTACTGAACCCATGGTTTGATATACCATAGTTGTATTATTCGAAAATCTATCACTGTTTGGCCGCTTGGCTGTTTTTATGTCACTACCCTTTCCTACACTTACTGCACTATTCCCTCCCTTCTCCGGGGCACTTTAATGATTTTCTATGTGATGTATTCCTTTGTATCATTGCCCTAATAATTGGCTGTGCTTCATTGCAATTAAATAACAATTGGAGCTTATTGATGTTTTCATTTATTTTGATTGACTTTTTTGTTTGAACAAGTGTGTTTGATACTGGGACCCCTCTCTCTCAGCAATGTCTAAGAATTTGCCAACGGATTCACGTATGCCTCCACGAGTTAAAACGATGGGCCTGAATGGCGGATGTTCCAGATTTTTATGTATTTTGGGTAACATGTAAATTGTGGAAGAACTGGGATTGATGGCTAACAGAAATGTATCAACCCTTATGGTGATGATGCCTGTGGTAACAGCTTTAGAGACAATGTTTTTTAACTCATCCATAAATTGATTGGTCGGATTGTAACCAAGAGACATGTAGGTGTTTGTATCATGTACGTGTAGGTTGACCTGGTCTTCGTAGAATTGGCTGTTCATAATAACCAAGGCACCGCCCTTATCAGCATTTTGACAAGTAATTTGAGTATTGTTAGCCAATTTTCGAATGAATGCTTTCTCTTTCTCTTTCATAGTCATGTTTGTGTGTTTAGACAATCGTTTGAATGGCAGTTTAGAAAGATCTTTTTTCACTAGATTCTCAAAGAGATCCAGACTTTTGTGGCTGACGGGAGCCAAAAAGGTGCTTCTGGGTCTCAAGCCCATAAGAAGAGAATCATCATTAGGGTTGGTTATGGTGACCACATTTTCAAAATAATTCCTTAATCGTAAGTTTCTCATGCATTTGAAAAAACTAATCTCCAGTTCAAGAGTGTTGGACATAGTAGTCGGCACAAAAGATTGACCTTTTTGTAAAGTGCGTTTCTCGAACTCCGTTAGTTGGTAAGATGAAATGTTTATCACAAGATTATCCTTATCCATTATTTCTTGCGACCTTTCTTTATGGTCAGTTGAGCTGTTTTTTTCCGTGGGAGTTTCAGTTTCTAGATTTTTTGCTCCTCCGGGGTCGCTGGAGTCCTTTGGGCCTGTCCTAAAAAATGAACCGCAGATGTTGTGGCTGTTTGAGAGTCGTCACGAGTGCTTGTCACGAGGTGTTGTAAGGTAGTTGATCGTGCACGGGTGTCACCTTCAGAGGATGATTTTTCTGTCTGAGAGTTAGGATTGTGAGGTTTGGCCTGGCATTCAAGCAGTCCAGCACGTTCTACTCAAATCCACCATCTCACCAGATTTACAAGTACTACTTATGGAATTACTTCACTTCACTCTATATCAGAGTTATTTCACCTGGAACAATGACTGGTTCCTACAACTCTCTGGAACATCCATGGGAAATTGTGCGGCACTGACCTATGCTAACATTTTCATGCAGTGTTTTGAGGAAAATCATATTCTACACACTCAGCCCTGGGTCACACATTGCAACATTTTTCTGCGATACATTGATGATTTATTCTTTGTCTGGTCTGGCAAAGAAGGGGATTTACTCAACGCCTTGACACAACTCAACTGTCATGATGATCGCATACAACTCACTTATGAAATTAACCAACAAAGTATTCAATTTCTGGACGTACAGATCACCCGGCAAGATAATCATCTAGCCACCAACATCTTCCGAAAAACAACGGACAGAAACAGCATTTTACACTTTAACAGCTTCCACAGATCGGATTTAAAATTCAATTTACCATATTCACAGTTTCTCGGAGTCAAAAAAATAGTTTCAGACCCCTCAGAATACAATTTTCAAATCAAGGAAATGGAAAATAGATTTGTCAAAAGAGGTTACGCCATTCAAATACTGAAAAAAGCTGAAGATAGATGCCAACTTCAGGGAAGGGTGGAGCTACTTACACCCAAACATAAATTACCTCAAACCAGGATGGTGATTACGTCTAGGTACTCTACATTCAGCGACCAATACAAAAGGATACTCCTCAGAAACTGGCCTATCCTAACAGCAGAGCCTGACTTTAAACATATTTATTTTGAGCGGCCCATGTTTGCATACACCAGGGGCCCGAACCTCAAAGAAATGCTCACCAAACCAAACCGGTTTTCTACAATCGGGATCTTCAAAGGCCTACAGCCTTGTCTGAACTGCAGCAATTGCAACAATGTGATACGTGGTGCTATTATCAACCACATCATGAAGGAGACACCAATCAATCTTAAAGTCAATGCAACCTGCAATTCTGCCAGAGTGATTTATCTGATCAAATGCCCATGCGGCTTATGCTACGTGGGAAAGACATCGCGCAAGATTCGCATCCCAATACTAGAGCACAAGAGCAACATCCGATTAAAAAAATACCAAATCAGCATTAGCCTCTCACTTCACCAACCTCAAACACAATGTTTCGCAACTGAAATATTTGATTCTTGAAAATGTCGAAATTTCTGAGGGAATGGATTTGAACAATGTCCTACTGCGAAGAGAAAACGTTTGGATTGGTTACCTAAACACGATGCAGCCTAATGGGCCCAATGACCACATGGAGTTTCTTTGTTACCTATAACACTTTGACTAGACATTTTATTTATTGACTTTCATGTTTTTGCATATGCACAAGTTTGACACTGATTGTTAAGTTATTTTGTATCTTGATATTATGTATTTTGCCTTTATTGACCTCGTCTTTTCAATACCGTACTGTCACCTACATTAACATCTGTTCTAGGTTTCACTTTGTTGACACTTTGTTATATCCAGATTTGTTCATTTTCTCAAGTTTCATTTTTTATTTTCAATTTGTCCTCTTTTACGTTTTTTTCTGCATCACTTTTTTAGATCTTTATTGATACATATTTGTTGATTCGCGTTACACAGCCGCCATCTTAAATGGGTTAACGCTGGGCAAACAGTCCTTTATCTCTTTCTTTCACTTTCCTTCCACGTGATCAAACTCTCCCCGTATGTTTATATCGAGTAGCTTTCACCATTTTGACTCGCTTACTGCACTGGTTCGCTCACTTTTCGTACCGGTAGAGCTACACGCGCTGACACCGGAACCTACTGGTGACTCGACTTCTGCACTCTTGTACGTTTTGCGCTTAGATTTTTTGACGCTACACAGCTTCATTATTTTTTAGCGTTCACATAAGTAATCATCGTGTCTATCTCTCCTCCAGCATTGAGATAGCTAAACAGCCACCCCCAGTGGAAGTCCCACCAGCTCTTGACGTTTGTTTGAATACGCTATGTAAGGGGTTTTTCACATTTTTTTGCATGCATATTGGTCACACCAGTAACCCTTACACCGTTTTTTTGCACTGATCACTCTTATTTTTGGATATCTTTATGCACATTTTTAAACACCAGCACATCTCTATAGAGCACCGTTTGGATGATCTAATCCATTTTCTATCTGCTCTCGTCTCACGCTGTTTTATTTTTCTGTCACACGAGGTCGGCATGACATTGATTGTGATTGTTCAATTTTCATAATTGGATACAGTGCCTTTTCTTTTGTTTTTGGCTTACAGATGTTCCCCTGATGAAGGGCATATCAAATGCCCGAAATGCATCGGGATTTATTGGGGTCTCTCCCATCATGACTTATGATGAATGATTACATTAATTCACTAATGATTGGATGATTGATCATATTCAAACGCTTCTTTGAATTGAGAAAAATAAACAGGTTGGATAGCCTTATTGATTACTTCGTTTATTTGGATTTAAAAGACGAAGACTCCTGTTGGCATTATAGCTGTGACCTAAGGGACCGGTCCTAAGAAGGGTCTGCTTCATACTTGATTCTTCAGCTACACTCCACTGGCCCAGAGAGCGATACCTTAGGCGCACGCCTTCAACCTCTTTCCCATCAATTTTTTTAGTTCTTTCAACCTAGCAGTGCGTATCTGTTCATTTCGTGATACAAAACCTAGTTTGTCCCAAGGAGACTTAGGGATCTCAACTGGAATGAGAGGGGTGCGCCTGGTTGTTCTGGATTTATCACTCATTCCACATGCATAACAGTCTTTGACTTTTTCTTCCATTAACAGATCCATTCCAGGGAACCAATATTCAGACCTTAATCTTGCCTTGCAGAGACTCCTCCCCCAAATGCCCTTTATGTGTAAGATCTATTATTTGGAATCTCAGTCCAACCAGAGGAACTATTTTCCCTGACTTGAGAAGAAACCTCCCCTCAATCGATTAGTCTTCTCTTCGTTCCAAAATGGTTGCATTTTCCCTGGAAGTTCTTTACATTTTTTAGGCCAACCAATGATTACATATGATTTCAATTTGCTGATGATCTCATCATGCTCCATGTGAAAGTCCCACTGGTCTTTTGTTACAGCTGGAAGCCTTACCTCCAGCACCCCTTCGTTACATGTGGATTCAACATTTTCCTTTTCCACTGGTGCCCTTGATAGAAAATCTGCTACTTTATTCTTTTGGCCAGGAACATGCACCATTTTGAAATTGAATCCTTGTAGCCCTAATGCCCATTTTGCAATGCGGGCGTCATGTTCTCCATATCCAACGCCTCTTTTTCTACTGTAGAATAATTTGATTCAGCCCCTGTCAATGTTCTAGAGGCGAAAGCCACTACATTCACCTACTTGTCAATCCTCTGTGATAGTGTTGCTCCAATGCCTTTACCACTTGCATCTGTGGAAATAATGGGGTCTTTATCCACATTGAAGTTCCCAATGAACAGGGCAGAAATAATGGATTCCTTTATGCTCTCTAATGCTTCTTTTTGTTCTTTGCTCCAAATGAACGCTGTCTTTTTTTACGTGATCTCTGAGAGGTTGAGATAGCATTGCAAAATGTCTGATATTTTTGGCCATATATTCAGCCAAACCTAGGAAAGACAGAATTTCCTATTTACACGTTGGGGTAGGTGCTCTTCTCACAGCTTCAACGAGATCTATCTTAGGTTTTATGCCCTCCACAGAGATCGTGTGTCCTAGATAGTCCACAGATGTAAGACCTAGTTTACATTTGCTTTGTTATTTAGTGAACCCTACCTCTGTCTTTTGAGGACCATTCCATCATTAGGATTGTGTTCTGTTTCACTTGAACCAAAGATGAAAATATCGTCCTGAAAACACATAGTCTTGGGGCAATCTTTAAGTACATGTTGCATTGCACTTTGAAATGCTGAAGCTGCAGACGCCAACCCAAATGGCATCCTCAAGAATTTGTAGTTGCCAAATGGGGTGGTGAATGCTGTCAAAGGTTGAGATTCAGGATGTAAATTGATTTGATAATAGGCCGAGGAAAGATCAAGAACACAAAAACATTTTGGTCCTGTGTAGTACTCAGCATTTTATTGATCCTCGGTAAAGGATGTCTGTCGGGGGAGTGTCCTGGCCTGCTTGCAGGCCAGGTCACTTCCCCGCTGCCGCACAGCTCCACCTGAGTGTCTGCGCCTCCTTTGCTGACGCTGACGCTCCGCCGTGAGTTCATCCCCGATGTCTGCCTTGCATTTGTAATACTTTGCTTCCTGTATTTTTGTGCCTGTACATTCTATTGTTGCGCCCCTGTAGGGTTCCGTTGCCCCCGCCTCGGCCCGTTGTCCACTCCCCTCTTCTGTTCACCCCCTCTGCCTGTTCCCTGCCGCTGCTCCCCTGCGGCTCCGCCCGCCTCGATTCCAATTCGCCACCCCGCTCCCACCTCCCAGCTGCTCCTCCCTCCCCGCCTTAAATGGCGACCGCTGCGCGACAGCAGGAGTGACCCCTGACCCTGCTTGCAGGCCAGGTCACTTCCCCGCTGCCGCACAGCTCCACCTGAGTGTCTGTGCCTCCTTTGCTGCCGCTCCGCTGTGAGTTCATCCCCGCTGTCTGCCTTGCATTTGTAATACTTTGCTTCCTGTATTTTTGTGCCTGTACTTTCTTTTGTTGCGCCTCTGTAGGGTTCCGTTGCCCCCGCCTCGGCCCGTTTTCCCCCCCTCTTCTGTTTACCCCCTCTGCCCGTACCCTGCCGCTGCTCCCCTGTGGCCCCGCCCCCCTCGATTCCCATTCTCCACCCCACTCCCACCTCCCAGCTGCTCATCCCTCCCTCCCCACCTTAAATGGGGGCCGCTGCATGGCAATGCCTCTGGCGCGCCAGAGGCAAGCCTGTCTGCTCCCGTGCATGCCTGGACCGTGCCCAGTGCCAGAACCCCTGGCCCCTGCGAACACCACAACCACACTATGATGCCAGCACCCTCCACGCACTCAATGCCGGCTGAAAACACACCTGCTTCCAGGCCACCCCGAAACGGACCCACGGACCCATCTCCTGCCGCACCTGCAGCTTCACCTGCGATAGAACCACCAAATCTCCACGGACTGGACCCAACCACCTCCGTTGCATACTCCTCAACACCCGCTCCGCACGTAAACACGCTGTCGAGCTCTGGGATCAGTTCGACACCTCCGCCCCAGATGTGGCCTTCCTGACCGAGACCTGATGGAACGACTCCTCAGCGCCCGACATCGCCATAGCCATCCCGGACGGCTACAAGATCACCCCCAGGGATCACGCTAACGGAGTCGGAGGAGGAATAGCCATCATCCACAAGTCCACCCTCAAAATCGCGGCCACACAGATGACACCCTCAACACCGCCGAACACCTGCACTTCCGGATCCACACCGACCCCAACGCCACCCTCAGAGGAACACTCATCTACAGACCCCCCGGACCCCAAACTCAGTTCAGCGACTCCATCGCCGACCTCGCCAGCACCCACGCACTCGCCTCCACGGACTACATCCTCCTCGGGGACCTGAACTTCCACCTTGAGAACAACAACGACGCCAACTCCGCCACCCTGATCGCCAACCTCGGCCTCAGACAACTCGTCACCGCACCCACCCACGCCGCCGGGCACACGCTGGACCCCGTCTTCTCCACAAGCTCCCATGTTACCTTCCACCTCACAACCGAACTCCACTGGACCGACCACCGCTGCATCCATTTCACCTTCAAGAAACCAACCACACACCACCGCACCCAACAACTACCTCGCCGCTGCTGAAGCAAAGCCACCGACGACCAGCTGATCACCCTCGCCCAGAAACCCACCCAGCAACCCCACCAACCCAGACGCCGCAGCCCGCAACCTCAGACAGTGGATCGACGACTGCGCCAACACCCTCGCCCCGCTCAAGAAACCCTCCAACAGCCATGCCAGCAATAGAGCCATCTGATTCACAGACTAGCTCCAGACCTCCAAACGCGCATGCCGGAAACTTGTGAAGACATGGCTCCACGAATGCACACCGGACAACCACGCAGCCCACAAGGACGCCACCGCGAAGACATCACCACCTCATCAGACTAGCCAAGAGATCCTCCTTTAAAAACCGTCTGGACAACAACACACACGACAGCAAAGAGCTCTTCAGCATCGTAAAGGAACTCTGCAACACCAGCGCCACCACCGACATCCCGCCCTCACAAGAACTGTGCGACTCAGTAGCCATCTTCTTCCACTGCAAGATCGCTGACATCCACGACAGCTTCAACACCATGACCGCCCGACTACGCCAGACACCACCTCCCCTGCGAACACCACCAGCACCAACCGCCTGACCTCCTGGTCCATCATCAATGACAACGAGACACGCAAGATCATGAACTCCATCCACTCAGGATCTCCGTCAGACCCGTGCCCACACCACGTATTCAACAAAGCAGACGCAGCCATCGCACCCCAACTACGGAAGGTCATCAACATCTCCTTCGAAACAGCGACATTCCCGGAAAGCTAGAAGCACGCCAAAATCAATGCCCTCCTTAAGACCCCAGAGCGGACCTCAAGAACTTCCGGCCCATCTCCCTGCTCCCGTTCCCGGCAAAGGTCATTGAGAAAATCGCCAACATTCAATTGGCCCGTCACCTGGAAGACAACATCTTGGACCCGTCCCAGTTCGGTTTCAGACGCAACCACAGCACTGAGACAACCCTCATCGCCGCCACAGATGACATCGGGCACCAACTAGACAACGGTGAAACATCAGCCCTCATCCTCCTGGACCTGTCGGCCTCCTTCGACACGGTATGCCACTGCACACTCGAGACACGCCTCCTAGAAGCCGTAATCCAAGAGAAGGCCCTGGACTGGACCACGTCCTTCCTCTCAGGCAGAACCCAGAGAGTCCACCTCCCACCCTTCCAATCCGAAGCCACCAACATCATCTGCGGCATCCCCCAGGGCGCATTCCTCAGCCCGACACTGTTCAACGTCTACATGGACCCCTCGCACAAGTAGCCTGCCATCACGACCTCAACATCTCCTACGCCAACGACACCCAGCTCATCCTCTCCCTCACCAAGGACCCACACACCGCCAAAACCAACCTCCACAAGGGAATGAAGGCCATCGCAGACTGGATGAGGAGCAGTCGTCTGAAACTGAACTTTGTCAAGACGGAGGTCCTCATCCTCGGACCCACCCCCTCAGCCTGGGATGACTCCTGGTGACCGACCACGATGGGAACAGCACCAACACCCACCGACCATGCACGCAACCTAGGATTCATCCTCGACTCCTCCCTCTCCATGTCCAGGAAGGTCAACGCCATATCCTCCTCCTGCTACAACACCCTCCTCATGCTCTGCAGGATCTTCAAGTGGATCCCGACCGAAACAAGAAGAACGGTAACACAGGCCCTCGTTAGCAGCAGATTGGTCTACGGCAACGCACTCTACGCAGGAATCCCAGCCAAACACCTATGACGACTACAACGCATCCAAAACGCTTCCGCCCGACTGATCGTCAACGCCCCCCGACGCAGCCACATCACCCCCCACCTGAGAAACCTATGCTGGCTCCCCGTCGACAAGAGGATCACCTTCAAGCTCCTCATCCATGCACACAAAGCACTCCACAACGCCGGACCAGCCTACCTGAACAGCAGACTCAGCTTTCACACTCCCACCCGCCAGCTCCGCTCCGCCAGCCTCGCCCCCGCATCCAACGTACGACATCCAGCGGCAGATCCTTCTCCTACCTCGCCGCCAAGACCTGGAACACCCTCCCTACCCACATATGGCATACCCAAAACCTACTCTCCTTCAGAAGACTCCTCAAAACCTGGCTTTTCGAACAGTAACCGCATTCCCTCTCCCCTCAGCGCCTTGAGACCCTCACAGGGAAGTAGCGCGCTTTACAAGTACTCTGATTGGTTGATTGATAAAATGTGGTCCTTAAGTCCACACATAGTCTAATACTCTGACCACTATCCTTGGTTGTGATTTGTGTGCCAACCAAGCAGAGCTCTCTATTTCTTGAATTACACCTTGGTTGACCAATTTTTCAATTTCCAATCTTAAAGGTTCTCTCATAAGTAAAGAAATAGAACGTGTTTTTTGAACTACTGGGACAGCACCTTCTTTTAGAACAATTTTATGCATGTAAGTTTTTAACAGTGCCAAATTTTCATTACATCTGGAAATTCTATAGTGAGATTGGTTCTGACTTCTGGGGGATCAATAAGTAAAACTTGGTCATGATTATTGGGGTCCAGGGTAATTCCTAATTCTTTCTGATGTTTCCACACCAGAAGACTTGATCCCTGCTTGGTTATATAAATCTTTCCCACTGTGTGTCTATTTTTAAAGGAAATTCTCATTCTCACCATCTTTTCTAAGGGTGTAGGTTCTGTATTGTACCCAGATGGACTTATATCAGCATTTTCCAACTTGATGTTATGCTTAGTAAACTTCTCGGTAAAATATTTACTTTTCCACTAGAGTAAAAGGGAACATGAGTCTGCATATACCTTGAATTTTTCCTCATCAAGACTAATCTCACTCATGTGGGATACTGTGTTTTTTCCTCCAAGTTTACTTCCTCAATCTGAAAAATAAAATTATTTTCCTCTTCCTTCTCTACTTCAGGGTTTTCAATCACATGTACTTTGGGACTATATAACAGCTTGTCACGGAAGGGGGGCTGCAGGCGATGCCTGTCCAATGCAGTGCAGAGGAGGTGAGGCCTGTCCAGAGCTGGGGGGTGCAGAATAGGTGAGGCCTGTCTAGTGGGGTGCAGAGGAGGTTAGGAATGTCCAAGGGGTGCAGAGGAGGTGAGACCTGTCCAGGGAGGTATAGAGAAGGGGAGGCCTGTCCAGCATGGTACAGAGGAGGTGCTGCCAGTGCAGTGGGTGCAGAGGAGGTGAGGACTGTCCAGGGACCTGCATTCTAGGTGAGGCCTGTGCAGGGGGTGCAGTAGAGGTGAGGCCTGTCCATTGGGTGCAGAGGAGGTGAGACTTTTCCTTTACTGGGTGGTGCAGACGATGTGGGGCCTGTCGAGAGGTGGTGCAGAGGATGTGAGGTCTGTATGAAGGGGGGCGGGGTGTGCTAAAGAGGTGAGGCCTGGCCAGTGGGATGCAGAGACGAGGAGGCCATTTCCAGAGGGGGGGGGGCAGAGTAGGTGAGATGTATCCACATGGGTGCAAAGGAGATGAGGCATGTCGGGCAAGGGGTTGGGAGGTGCAGCAGAGGTGATGCCTGTCCAGGGTGGTGCAGAGCAGGGAAGACCTGTCCAGGGGGTGCAGAGGAGGAGCAAGGCCTGTCCAGGGTGCAGATGAGGTGAGGCCTGTCCAGGGGTGCAGAGGAGGAGCAAGGCCTGTCCAGGGTGCAGATGAGGTGAGGCCTGTCCAGGGGTGCAGAGGAGGTGAGGCCTGTCCAGGGGTGCAGAGGAGGTGAGGCCTGTCCAGGGGTGCAGAGGAGGTGAGGCCTGTCCAGGGGTGCAGAGGAGGAGTGAGGCTTGTCCAGGGATGCAGAGGAGGAGAGGCCTGTCCAGGGGGAGGCACAAAGGAGGTGAGGCCTGTCCAGCAGGTGCAGAGGAGGTGAGGACTGTCCATGAGATGTAGAGGGGGTGAGGCCTGTCCAGGGGGTGCAGAGAAGGTGAGGCCTGTCCATCGGTGCAGAGGAGGTAAGGCCTGTTCTGTCCAGGGGGGTGCAGCCTAGGTGAGACCTGTCCGGGTGGTATAGAGAAGGTGAGACCTGTGGAGAGGGGGTGAGGGGCAGAGGAGGTGAGACCTGTGGAGAGGGGGTAGGGGCAGAGGAGGTGAGAACTGTCCTGTCGGGGGGAGGTTAGAAGAGGTGAAGCCTGTCCAGGGGGGGCACAAAGGAGGGGAGGCCTGTCCAGCAGGTGCAGAGAAGGTGAGCACTGTCCATGGGATGTAGAGGGGGTGAAGCCTGTTTGGAGGGAAGTGCAGAGGAAGCGAGGCCTGTCCAGGGGTGCAGAGGAGGTGAGGCCTGTCCAGGGGTGCAGAGGAGGTGAGGCCTGTCCAGGGGTGCAGAGGAGGGGAGGCCTGTCCAGGAGTACAGAGGAGGTGAGGCCTGTCCAGCGGTGCATAGGAGGTAAGGCCTGTTCTGTCCAGGGGGTGCAGCCGAGGTGAGACCTGTCCAGGTGGTACAGAGCAGGTGAGACATGTGGAGAGGGGGTGAGGGGCAGAGGAGGTGAAACCTGTGGAGAGGGGAGATGGGCAGAGGAGGTGAGACATGTCCTTTAGGGGGTGACGTTAGTAGAGGGGAAGCCTGTCCAGGGGGAGGCACAAAGAAGGTGAGGCCTGTCCAGCAGGTGCAGAGAAGGTGAGCACTGTCCATGGGATGGAGAGGGGGTGAAGCCTGTTTGGAGGGAAGTGCAGAGGAAGCGAAGACTGTCCTGGGGTGCAGAGGAGGTGAGGCCTGTCCAGGGGTGCAGAGGAGGTGAGGCCTGTCCAGGGGTGCAGAGGAGGTGAGGCCTGTCCAGGGGTGCAGAGGAGGTGAGGCCTGTCCAGGAGTACAGAGGAGGCAAAGCTTGTCCAGGGGTGCAGAGGAGGTGAGGCCTGTCCAGGGGTGCAGAGGAGGTGAGCTCTGTCCAGGGGTGCAGAGGAGGAGAGGCCTGTCCAGGGGTGCAGAGGAGGAGAGACCTGTCCAGGGGGCTCAGAGGAGGTGAGTGAGGGCTGTCCAGGGGTGCTGAGGAGATGAGGCCTGTCCAGGGGTGCAGAGGAGGAGAGGACTGTCCATGTGATGTAGAAGGGGTGAGGCCTGTTTGGAGGGCGGTACAGAGGAGGCGAGACCTGTCGGGGGGGGATGCAGAGGAAGCGAGGCCTTTCCAGGGGGCTCAGAGGAGGTGAGTGAGGCCTGTCCAGGAGGGTGTAGAGGAGGTGAGGCCTGTCCTGTTCTTGGGTGGTTCAAAGAAGGTGGCGCCTCTCCAGGAGGGATGCAGTGGAGATGAGGCCTGTTCGTCCAGGCGGGGTTGTCGAGAGCTGAGTTTAAGTTCGTTAATTGTTGTCCCAAGAGATTTGTGTAATGAGTGTAAGTTGCTTGTAAACTGGCCAATTGAAGAGCCACGGAGTGAAGCGCCTCAAAATATTTTATTATATATACAAGAGATTAATGCAGATTTACAGACAATATTGCAAAGGCAAAGACCGGGTAAAAGAGGGTGCATCTTTTAGTGTTGCATCCAGAGGTTAGTTCACATATCCAGCAAAATGTGAGGGGCTGCAGAATAACATTCTGCATGAGATTTTGTTTTACGCAAAGAACTGTAGTGACAATTTTGTTACTAAGTAGAAAAATATATCAAAGAAAAAATAATGAGCGCTCAGACAAAAATGTTCCAGAAGGGTGACAATATTGCAAAAGCAAAGACCGGGTAAAAGAGGGTGCATCTTTTAGCGTTGCATTCCGAGGTAGTGCATATATCCAGCAAAATGTGAGAGCTGCAGACTAACATTCTGGATGAGATTTTGTTGTAACCAAAGTTCTGTAGTGCCAATTTTATTACTAAGCAGAAGAAGATCAAAATAAAAATAATGATGGCTCAGACAACATTTTTCCAAACGGGTAACGAAATTGGTTCTCACGGATTGCATTCTCGTTTTGATTCTGGGTTTGTTTGAGGTGTGAATTTGGATATGCACGGTGTTGGTGTGCGGAGTAATGATGTTCAGTATGTGCAAGGAGGAAATGTTGTTCCTCTGGGTCAGGGCCGGACTGGGAACCCAAACCAGGCCTGACAATTTTGGCGGCCCAGATCCCTACCTCTTTTGTTGCTGGGGGTGATATAGCAGCACCACAGCAAAACCAGCCCCCAGTGACCAATATGTTTCCCAGCACTGAACAATCGTCCCCCACTCTTCCAGCCTCCCGGGTAAACCCCGAAGCCCGTTGCGGCCGGTCCGGCCCTGCTTAGGGTATAGGTTTTACTGACAGTGGCAATTTAAATACCTCAAACACTAATGTGCAGAATATGAGATGCTCCTTGCAATGTTTGCAGGAACCTGGGAAACTGGAACATGAATCAGATGGCACAGAATGGGATGTCACAGTGGGAAACATCCTTTACAACGCAACTTTTACCACGCAGTGCCTTTACATCGCAACTATTACAATGCATGTCATTACAATGCATTGCGCTGGGGGGCGCTCTAGGATAGGGATTGGATTTAATTTACTATCAAACACCTTCCCTACTATCCATGGGGACTGGAGTTGGAATAGTAAATTAAACTATTCACTATCCAGCACCCCTCAACGCTATGCGTTGTAACAGCATGCGTTGTAAAACCTGCGATGTAAAGGCATGCGTGGTAAAAGCATGCGTTGTAATGTCATACATCCGTCACAGTCAATGGTTCCAGCCCAACTGGCCTCTGTGCAGAATCAAAGGCAGATATATTGGAACATGCCTTCAGTTCAGATGGTGCCACAGCCCAGTGCAGAATAGAACGCCAAGTTCTCAACAAATTTAAGACTTCAATAAAATCCTTTTTTGATTAATAATGATTTTCCACAACTTGCATATACACTAGGATTTTCTACTGGAGTGAATCAGACACAATGACGGTGCCTGAGATGGGAGAAGGATTGCATGCTTGGGGCAGTCCTAGTGGTCACCCAGAGTGGCCCTTTTGTAGAAGAAGTAAATAGGAATCCGGCATCACTTTTAATCAATAAATGTGCCTCCCGTTCCACAATCAGACTGATGGGAGCGCCCAACCCACCCCTCTTGGGAAAGGAGTCCAAGTTGTAGGCATTTCTAATAAATAACTAATAGGCTGTCAGAAAATGTTCCCGTACAAATTGGGTCAATGATGAATGGCACAAACTTAAACTGTGATTAAGAGCCAGTTATTATGTTAGGGAATAACCTTGTAAAATGACTTGTGGCTTTTAGGGGAAGAGTCACAATTCATTATTCATTTTGTAGGTGTGGTTTATTAAATTACATTTTGTTGTGCCATGTTTTCATGAATATTCATTGGTTGCTGTAATTTTTACCTCATCATGAACCATGTCAATAATGTGTTCTCTCTGTCTAAAAACTTATAAACTGTACTGTTTTGGGATATTTGCTGGAATTGTTTTATTTTACACTTTTCCTAAAGTCAGACTACATGTCAGTCCTCTTACTGATTTTGTACTTAAGAACGTTTCCTTGATTTTTAACTAGGCCGTTTCTATTTCTGTTTGCTATTTGATATTATAGAAAAACGTTTTCTTATTTCTTAGCACACATTTGTTGTGGTGGTCTGTCAATTGACTTTACAGATAGGTATTTCTGAATCTGGCCCCTCCTTCTGAGACGCCAGTGACACTGCGAGCTACGGGAGGAGGAAGGGGGGAGGTTCTTGTGTGCCCTGCAGGCTCTATCTTCTGCCTTCTCCTGCCCAATCCATATATTTCGGAGAGGCAGAGGTCTAGTTCTTGGGTTGCCGTCCTATAGGGCTCACAAGACACTGACCCTCCGTATGTTATGTTATGTTATGTTAATAAAATGTATTGTGCGCACAGCTACTCCAGCAAAGGAGCGTCCCGGCGCATAGACAAGGAGTAACATAACACAACAGGAAAAAAAACAGTTAGGGGCAGCTAAAACAGGAAGGTTTTTATTGCTCTCCGAAAAGTCATGAGGTCCTCTAAAAGACGGATTTCAACTGGAAGAGAGTTCCAGGTAGATGCAGCCTTTACTCCAAAGGAGCGGCCCCCCATGCGGCAGAGCCTGAACCTAGGGACAACGGCAAGGGCCTGGCCTTGAGAGCGGAGGGTGCGAGTGGGTACATAAAAGGAAAGGCAGCTGGACAGGATATCTGGGCCTATGCCTCTCAGAATCTTAAAAGTCAGACAGAGGACCTTAAAAAGAATGCGCTTCCTCACTGGTAGCCAGTGTAAAGAACGGAGGACATTAGACACAGAACAGAATCTGGGGAGGCCGACAATTGCTCTCGCCGCAGCATTCTGAACCCTTTGTAGGCGAGTTAGTTCGGCCTGGTTAGCCCCAACCAACAAGGAGCTAGCGTAGTCCAGGCGAGAGATGATAGTTGCCTGGATCACCAGCTGTCTGGTTGGGGCATCAAAAAACTTGAGTACTGGTCTTAGGCCTCTCAACAGGCCGAAACAACAGGCTGCTGTCTTCTTGGTATGCCCTACAAAAGTAAGGCCCGTGTCCAACCAGACCCCCAGGTTTTTTACCTCCGACACCGGGGTCGGAGTGGGTCCCAGCTCAGGAGGCCACCATTGGTCACCCCACAGCTCCACTCCCCTTCCGACAATCATTACCTCCGTTTTAGTGGCATTCAGCTGGAGACAGTTTCCTGTCAACCAGCTAGCCACCTCCTTCAGTCCAGCTTGAAACCTGGGGGCATCTTGTTCCGCGTCCCCGCTGAGAGTAACCGCCAGCTGTGTGTCGTCGGCATATGAGACCAGGGTAAGGCCCCATTGCCTGGCGACATCAGCCAGCGGTCTCACATAAAGATTAAACAGCGTGGGGCTCAGCGAGGACCCCTGCGGAACCCCCATGGCTAAAGGCTGAAACTTAGACTTGAAGGGAGGGATGGAAACACAGAAGGAACGACCGTCAAGGAAGGAGCAGAACCACTGTAGTGCCTGGCCACCTATGCCAATCTCTTCAAGCCGGTGCAGGAGGATGTTGTGGGATACCGTGTCAAAGGCGGCGCTGAGATCTAACAATATCAGCGCCGCCGTATGACCCTCATCCAACCTTGCACGGGGATGTTCCACCATCACAAGAAGCGCGGTCTCCGTGCTGTGTCCAGCACGGGAGCCGTTTTGTGAGGGGTCGAGGGCATTGGTGCGGGATAGGTGTTCTGACAGGGCCAGATTAACGTGGGCCTCTGTGATCTTTGCCGGCCAGGGCAACAGTGAAATTGGGCGGTAACTTTCAGGCTTAGATGGGTCCAGGGAAGGCTTTTTGATGATTGGGGACACCACTGCCTGCTTCCACTTAGATGGAACTACACCCGTCTCAAGGGAGAGGTTGACAAGGGCACGCACCGCAGTGCGCCCCACAAAGGTCTGATCACGAAAGAGATCAGATCTTACTGGGTCAGATGGAGAACCAGATTTAACTTGCAGCGCAAGTTTGTCAAATCCATCCACTGTGAGAGTGGGGAATGAAAGCAGGGTGATTTGATGAGGTGTCCCGTTAGAGCTTCCCAGACCAACCCCTATGCTAGGGAATGTCCGATAGATTGTTTGGACTTTTCCCAAGAAATAGGAGGCCAGGGATTCGCACTGAGAGATGGAACTCACGGTTGTAGAGACAGTCCGTTTTGCCATAAGATCTTCGACGGGTTAGCGCTGTTTCGAAATTCAGCGGCATAAAATGCCGCTCGGGCTTGACAAATAGCCCGGTGATAGAGCTTGACGGACATGGCGTATGCAGTTTTTAAATCAGCCCCATACGTCTTCCGCCACGCCCTCTCCGCCCGTCTACAGGCTCCCTTCAAGGCACGTAGGGCACCATTGTACCAGGGACTCGACTCTCTGGTATTGATTTTAGTCGATACAATGGGTATCAGAGTGTCCAGAGCCCTAGTAAGCCAAGAGCAGAAGAGGTCATATCCATCTTCTACATCATTCAATGGACCTAACGACTATACTGATAGAGACGATGGAGGTCTTCTAACCTGAGTTTATTCCATAGCCTCCTAGGTACCTGCCTCGCTGGTGGAATGGAGGCAGTAGCCGGTATGGGGCAGAAAATGGATACCAAAAAATGGTCAGTCCAGTCTACCGGAGAAATAGATGTAATTTTAGTCTCCGACAGATTGGTAAAGAAGGGGTCGAGAATGTGTCCCCCAATGTGAGTAGACTGGGAGACCAGCTGGGAAAGTTGAAAGGCCTCTAGGTCAGAAGAAATGCTGCGCACCGTCAAGTTTGAGGGGACGTCGAAATGCAGATTTAAGTCCCCCAAGATGGAAAAGTTGGCACAATCGGTGACCAAAGTGCCAACAATATCGGGGAAAGCATTTCTAAACGCCACCTCACTACCAGGTGGGCGATATACGACCAACCCGGAGAAAGTAAACTCGGGGCTCACAGCGACCTTAAAGGAAGCACTTTCACACCCGGGGATGTTCAGGGCACTCCACACACAGGAAAAACTGGACCTGACTATAAGAGCTATACCCCCACCTCTAGAAGATCTATTCAAGGTAAACATAGAATAGCCAGGGGGGCAAGCAAGGTTGACAATAGCAGCGTCCGCTTCCTGTAGCCAGGTTTCAGTAATGGCGAAAATGTCGGGAGCTTCGTCCTCGATAAGATCGTAGATATTCTGATGGTGTTTCAGTGCCGATCTCACATTCAGATTTAAAATCCGCATAGAGGTAAGAGGGCCTCTACTGCGGTGAGAGTCTGAACAGTTCTTCCGGAGGACGGGCCTCGGGGAGTCAAGTGCCCAGCCATTACATGGGCAGCGATACGGACCGCAAAGCGGAAGGACCGGCGGTAGATTACATGAGTGACTCACCTGGCCGATGGAGTATAGGCTCGCGAAAGAGTATGTCAACATTGCGACATAAAAGGTGACCGCTTGTCGCAACCCAGCGTCCGCAGCGTCCCGCACGTCCTTAGCGCGGACGGGCGCAGACGGGCAGGACTCTGGCACGACTCCGGCCACGCGGAGGCGCGCCCGCTACGCGATCCCGCTACGTAAGGGGAGGAGCTTTAAGTAGGCGTTCCTCGCTGCCTATTGCGCAGTAAAGCGCGGGCAGCTGATGGTCACTGTAGCACCACTCACCCCACTCCAAGATGGCGCCCAAAACCGGCAGCCCACCCCAAGAACCGGACCCGCTCAAGCGGCGGTGGCCAACCGATTATGGTGTGAGTAAGGGGGTAAAAGCAGGGAATAATAAACAATGTTAAAGCAAATAACAAAACAGGCTTAGTTAAAAATCGCTATCTAGCGTGTAAATGCGCACGCAGCGCTCCAGCAGCGGTACGCTCCTTGTCAGAGCGAGCCGCACTAAGGACTCGCCTTAAGTAGGTGTTCCTCGCTGCCTATGGCGCAGTAAAGCGCGGGCAGCTGATGGTCACTGTAGCACCACTCACCCCACTCCAAGATGGCGCCCAAAACCGGCAGCCCACCCCAAGAACCGGACCCGCTCAAGCGGCGGTGGCCAACCGATTATGGTGTGAGTAAGGGGGTAAAAGCAGGGAATAATAAACAATGTTAAAGCAAATAACAAAACAGGCTTAGTTAAAAATCGCTATCTAGCGTGTAAATGCGCACGCAGCGCTCCAGCAGCGGTACGCTCCTTGTCAGAGCGAGCCGCACTAAGGACTCGCCTTAAGTAGCCGTTCCTCGCTGCCTATTGCGCAGTAAAGCGCGGGCAGCTGATGGTCACTGTAGCACCACTCACCCCACTCCAAGATGGCGCCCAAAACCGGCAGCCCACCCCAAGAACCGGACCCGCTCAAGCGGCGGTGGCCAACCAATTATGGTGTGAGTAAGGGGGTAAAAGCAGGGAATAATAAACAATGTTAAAGCAAATAACAAAACAGGCTTAGTTAAAAATCGCTATCTAGCGTGTAAATGCGCACGCAGCGCTCCAGCAGCGGTACGCTCCTTGTCAGAGCGAGCCGCACTAAGGACTCGCCTTAAGTAGGCGTTCCTCGCTGCCTATTGCGCAGTAAAGCGCGGGCAGCTGATGGTCACTGTAGCACCACTCACCCCACTCCAAGATGGCGCCCAAAACCGGCAGCCCACCCCAAGAACCGGACCCGCTCAAGCGGGCGGTGGCCAGCCGATTATGGTGTGAGTAAGGGGGTAAAAGCAGGGAATAATAAACAATGTTAAAGCAAATAACAAAACAGGCTTAGTTAAAAATCGCTATCTAGCGTGTAAATGCGCACGCAGCGCTCCAGCAGCGGTATGCTCCTTGTCAGCGTATCACACCTTTAAATAATTATAAATTGAAAGCGCCAACACATTGATGCCTTGTTGCTTCCAATGCTCAGCATTTGAACTCTGCATCAGCTTGAGTTTGAATTGTAGTTGCTCAGAGAACATGGTTTGGAACAATCTAAGAGTCTTGTTGAATTATCTATGAACGGTGGGCAGAATTTAACATGCCTTTTGTGAACCAGATTGTTTTGATTTGCAAGTTTCATGGGATCTAAATGGAAAGATGGGGGTTATGAAGACGTGGACTGGGTTGTTAGGGTTTGTTCTCTGAGACTGTGGGTGTACTCTATATTCACAGAGACCTTTTCCAGCAGAGTATCGTGGTTCTTGAACCAAAAAAAGTATTTATTCATAACCAGAGTTGCTTGACAATGGCCTCCAGAGAACAAGAGATTCTTTTGTTTTGGAAGTTCAGGACGGTTAATTGGAAGACGGGATGAAGTATGATCGTCTGAAGCAAAACTATTTCTTTACTTCCTTTCAAGGTATTCTGGGATGACCAAGTAGTGCAGCGTGGCTGCCACCCTTGGAGGAACAACATATAATATAACTTTCAGGTAAGGATTCCTATAACTGTAAGTTTCCTTTTCCCCTGTTTCTTCTTTCTCTATTCCCTTTCTTGATCTCTTTTTTGTTTTTGTCTCTTCAGCTTCAACATTTTACTCCCTCTGTGCACTATTCTTGTTGTTATCATCAAACTTCTGATAATCACCTGATGGAGCCACATTCCTCCTGGAACGTGTTGGGAGTGTAGTGCAGGTCCAGTTCCTTTTTAGGTCAGTTTTGCCCCCCCCCGTTCCTTAACTATTGGCACATTTGTCTCCTCCTCTACAGCACGTGATACTATAATCCCTCTGTTTGTCTTTCAGCGTCGTTTCTCTTTAGATCTGACTTCCATCTCTTTACATCCTACCATCCTACCC